>NW_028231999.1:575000-757500 GCF_054491065.1 Syngnathus leptorhynchus
GGTAGGAACCGTCCACCCGACGTCGGACGAGCCGAGGCCGATGGAGGCCCTACCAAGGCGGGTCATGAGTGCCAGTCGGTCAGTTGGGTGAGGGGGTACTCGGAGGCCCGCCGGGAGCAGACGGGCGACCGGGGATGGGGGGCGTACGCGGGCGGGCGCCGGGAGAAGACGGCCCGTCCGGGGTCGAATCTCGGCCTGTGTTTTCGGAGCCGGCCGGGCATCACGCTCCCTCCTTGGATGGACAACATTCGTAGTTGACACTTTGTGTCATTTTATCCGAGCGGGCGGGCGCCTCGAGAGGCGGACCGTCCGGGGCGACTCTCGGCCTGTGTTTTCGGAGCCGGCCGGGCCTCACGCTCCCTCCTTGGATGGACAACATTCGTAGTTGACACTTTGTGTCATTTTATCCGAGCAGACGGGCGCCGCGAGGCGGACCGTCCGGGGCGACTCTCGGCCTGTGTTTTCGGAGCCGGCCGGGCATCACGCTCCCTCCTTGGATGGACAACATTCGTAGTTGACACTTTGTGTCATTTTATCCGAGCAGACGGGCGCCGCGAGGCGACCGTCCGGGGCGACTCTCGGCCTGTGTTTAAGGAGCCGGCCGGGCATCACGCTCCTTCCTTGGATGGACAACATTCGTAGTTGACACTTTGTGTCATTTTATCCGAGCGGGCGGGCGCCGCGAGGCGGACCGTCCGGGGCGACTCTCGGCCTGTGTTTAAGGAGCCGGCCGGGCATCACGCTCCTTCCTTGGATGGACAACATTCGCAGTTGACACTTTGTGTCATTTTATCCGAGCAGACGGGCGCCGCGAGGCGGACCGTCCGGGGCGACTCTCGGCCTGTGTTTTCGGAGCCGGCCGGGCATCACGCTCCCTCCTTGGATGGACAACATTCGTAGTTGACACTTTGTGTCATTTTATCCGAGCAGACGGGCGCCGCGAGGCGACCGTCCGGGGCGACTCTCGGCCTGTGTTTAAGGAGCCGGCCGGGCATCACGCTCCTTCCTTGGATGGACAACATTCGTAGTTGACACTTTGTGTCATTTTATCCGAGCGGGCGGGCGCCGCGAGGCGGACCGTCCGGGGCGACTCTCGGCCTGTGTTTAAGGAGCCGGCCGGGCATCACGCTCCTTCCTTGGATGGACAACATTCGCAGTTGACACTTTGTGTCATTTTATCCGAGCAGACGGGCGCCGCGAGGCAGACCGTCCGGGGCGACTCTCGGCCTGTGTTTTCGGAGCCGGCCGGGCATCACGCTCCCTCCTTGGATGGACAACATTCGTAGTTGACACTTTGTGTCATTTTATCCGAGCAGACGGGCGCCGCGAGGCGACCGTCCGGGGCGACTCTCGGCCTGTGTTTAAGGAGCCGGCCGGGCATCACGCTCCTTCCTTGGATGGACAACATTCGTAGTTGACACTTTGTGTCATTTTATCCGAGCGGGCGGGCGCCGCGAGGCGGACCGTCCGGGGCGACTCTCGGCCTGTGTTTAAGGAGCCGGCCGGGCATCACGCTCCTTCCTTGGATGGACAACATTCGCAGTTGACACTTTGTGTCATTTTATCCGAGCAGACGGGCGCCGCGAGGCGGACCGTCCGGGGCGACTCTCGGCCTGTGTTTTCGGAGCCGGCCGGGCATCACGCTCCCTTCTTGGATGGACAACATTCGTAGTTGACACTTTGTGTCATTTTATCCGAGCAGACGGGCGCCGCGAGGCGGACCGTCCGGGGCGACTCTCGGCCTGTGTTTAAGGAGCCGGCCGGGCATCACGCTCCTTCCTTGGATGGACAACATTCGCAGTTGACACTTTGTGTCATTTTGTTCGGCCTGTGTTTAAGGAGGCGGCCGTCCTCCACTCGGTCCGTGTTTAAGGAGCGACACTCGCGCTCCGGTTCGGCCTGTATTTAGGGAGGCGGCCGTCCTCCGCTTGGTCTGTGTTAAGGGCGACACTCGGTCCATGTTTGAGGAGCCTGGCCCTGACGCTCCTCTCCGGCCTGTGTTTAAGGAGGCGGCCGTCCTCCCCTTGGTCTGTGTTAAGGGCGACACTCGGTCCATGTTTGAGGAGCCTGGCCCTGACGCTCCTCTCCGGCCTGTGTTTAAGGAGGCGGCCGTCCTCCCCTTGGTCTGTGTTAAGGGCGACACTCTGTCCATGTTTGAGGAGCCTGGCCCTGACGCTCCTCTCCGGCCTGTGTTTAAGGAGGCGGCCGTCCTCCCCTTGGTCTGTGTTAAGGGCGACACTCGGTCCATGTTTGAGGAGCCTGGCCCTGACGCTCCTCTCCGGCCTGTGTTTAAGGAGGCGGCCGTCCTCCCCTTGGTCTGTGTTAAGGGCGACACTCGGTCCGTGTTTAAGGAGCCTGGCCCTCGCGCTCCGGTTCGGCCTGTATTTAGGGAGGCGGCCGTCCTCCGCTTGGTCTGTGTTAAGGGCGACACTCGGTCCGTGTTTAAGGAGCCTGGCCCTGACGCTCCTCTCCGGCCTGTGTTTAAGGAGGCGGCCGTCCTCCCCTTGGTCTGTGTTAAGGGCGACACTCGGTCCGTGTTTAAGGAGCGGCCCTCGCGCTCCGGTTCGGCCTGTATTTAGGGAGGCGGCCGTCCTCCGCTTGGTCTGTGTTAAGGGCGACACTCGGTCCGTGTTTAAGGAGCGGCCCTCGCGCTCCGGTTCGGCCTGTATTTAGGGAGGCGGCCGTCCTCCGCTTGGTCTGTGTTAAGGGCGACACTCGGTCCGTGTTTAAGGAGCCGGCCCTGACGCTCCTCTTCGGCCTGTGTTTAAGGAGGCGGCCGTCCTCCACTTCCTTCCATGCACCACCACATTCGCAGTTGACACTTTGCCATTTTTTCAGAGAGGTGACACTTAGTCGTTTTTTCGAAAGTTGACACTTAGTCGTTTTTTTCAAAAGTTGACACTTTGCCGTTTTTTCAGAGAGGTGACACTTTGTCGTTTTTTCGAAAGTTGACACTTAGCCGTTTTTTCGAAAGTTGACACTTAGCCGTTTTTTCGAAAGTTGACACTTAGTCACTTTTTCGCCACAGTGACACCTCCAGCGCGTGCCACGGCGCTTTTCAGGTCTTCTATCCGACCTTGTGCTGTCGAGGACGGCGTGTCCGACGCCGTGGGGAGACCAGCACCATCTCCTCCATACTCGTAAACGAGGTGCTTTGGAAAACGGGGGGAAAGTCGATGAGTACACTGACTACTGGGACCATTTCATTGTACTCTGGCGCACCTGAAGACCAAAAAAGGTACTGCATCTTAGCCCGGGTACCTCACCCCCTGGTACCTCGAGGAGAACTTAGAAAAATTTCGACAAATTTTTGGTGAGCTCCAGGGAGAGAGGCTGATTTTTCGCTTTTTGAGGCCGACCGCCGAACCGGCGCGGGGCGGACTCACAAGCCCCGCAGAGCCGTGGGCACTTAGTCGTTTTTTCAGAGAGGCGACACTTAGTCGTTTTTTCGGAGGCGACACTTAGTCGTTTTTTCGAAAGTTGACACTTAGCCGTTTTTTCGAAAGTCGACACTTAGCCGTTTTTTTGGAAAGTTGACACTTAGTCGTTTTTTCGAAAGTTGACACTTAGTCGTTTTTTCGCCACAATTGGCTCTGAGCTCCAGGGGGAGAGGCTGGTTTTGCCTTATTTCAGGCCGGCTGGGGAACCGGCGCGGGTCGGATGCACGAGCCCGGCAGAGCCGTGGGCACTTAGAAAATTTTCGCCGATTAAGCTGGGACCTCCAGGCGGAGACCGGCATTCCTCGTCCTCGGGGTTCGACCCAGGAACCGGCGCTGGGCAGACGCCGTAGCCACGCAGAGCCGTGGGCACTTAGAAAATATTCGCCAAGTTGGCTCTGAGCTCCAGGCGGAGAGGCTGGTTTTGCCTTATTTCAGGACGGCTGGGGAACCGGCGCGGGTCGGATGCACGAGCCCGCAGAGCCGTGGGCACTTTGCCATTTTCTCAGAGTCGACACTTAGTCGTTTTTTCAGAGAGGCGACACTCTGTCGTTTTTTCGAAAGTTGACACTTTGCCGTTTTTTCAGAGAGGCGACACTTAGCCGTTTTTTCGAAAGTTGACACTTAGCCGTTTTTTCGAAAGTCGACACTTAGCCGTTTTTTCAGAGATGTGACACTTTGCCGTTTTTTCGAAAGTCGACACTTAGCCGTTTTTTCAGAGATGTGACACTTAGAAACTTTTTGCCAAGTTGGCTGTGAGCTCCAGGAGGAGACCGTTATTTTTCGTCATTCGAGGCCGACTGCGGAACCGGCGCTGGGCGGACGCCAAAGCTCGGCAGGGCCGTGGGCACTTAGAAACTTTTTGCCAAGTTGGCTGTGAGCTCCAGGAGGAGACCGTTATTTTTCGTCATTCGAGGCCGACTGCGGAACCGGCGCTGGGCGGACGCCAAAGCTCGGCAGGGCCGTGGGCACTTAGAAACTTTTTGCCAAGTTGGCTGTGAGCTCCAGGAGGAGACCGTTATTTTTCGTCATTCGAGGCCGACTGCGGAACCGGCGCTGGGCGGACGCCAAAGCTCGGCAGGGCCGTGGGCACTTAGAAACTTTTTGCCAAGTTGGCTGTGAGCTCCAGGAGGAGACCGTTATTTTTCGTCATTCGAGGCCGACTGCGGAACCGGCGCTCGGCGGACGCCAAAGCTCGGCAGGGCCGTGGGCACTTAGAAACTTTTTGCCAAGTTGGCTGTGAGCTCCAGGAGGAGACCGTTATTTTTCGTCATTCGAGGCCGACTGCGGAACCGGCGCTGGGCGGACGCCAAAGCTCGGCAGGGCCGTGGGCACTTAGAAACTTTTTGCCAAGTTGGCTGTGAGCTCCAGGAGGAGACCGTCATTTTTCGTCATTCGAGGCCGGCTGCAGAACCGGCGCGGGTCGGATGCACGAGCCCGCAGAGCCGTGGGCACTTTGCCACTTTTTCGCCACAATTGGCTGTGAGCTCCAGGAGGAGACCGTTATTTTTCGTCATTCTAGGCCGGTTGCAGAACCGGCGCGGCTCGGATGCACGAGCCCGCAGAGCCGTGGGCACTTAGAAAATTTTCAGAGAGGCGACACTTTGCCATTTTTTCAGAGAGGTGACACTTAGTCGTTTTTTCGAAAGTTGACACTTAGCCGTTTTTTCGAAAGTTGACACTTAGTCGTTTTTTCGAAAGTTGACAATTAGTCGTATTTTCGCCACAGTGCCCACCTCCAGCGCGTGCCACGGCGCTTTCCAGGTCTTCTATCCGACCTTGTGCTGTCGAGGACGGCGTGTCCGACGCCGTGGGGAGACCAGCACCATCTCCTCCATACTCGTAAACGAGGTGCTTTGGAAAACGGGGGGAAAGTCGATGAGTACACTGACTACTGGGACCATTTCATTGTACTCTGGCGCACCTGAAGACCAAAAAAGGTACTGCATCTTAGCCCGGGTACCTCACCCCCTGGTACCTCGAGGAGAACTTAGAAAAATTTCGACACATTTTTGGTGAGCTCCAGGGAGAGAGGCTGATTTTTCGCTTTTTGAGGCCGACCGCCGAACCGGCGCGGGGCGGACTCACAAGCCCCGCAGAGCCGTGGGCACTCTGCCGTTTTTTCAGAGAGGCGACACTTAGTCGTTTTTTCGAAAGTTGACACTTAGCCGTTTTTTCGAAAGTTGACAGCCGTTTTTTCGAAAGTCGACACTTAGCCGTTTTTTCGAAAGTTGACACTTAGTCGTTTTTTCGCCGATTTTGCTGGGACCTCCAGGCGAGGACCGGCGTTTTTCGTCTTCCGGGTCCGACCCGGGAACCAGCGGCGAGCGGACACATTCGCTCGCAAGTGCCGTTGGCACTTAGAAAATTTTTCGTTTGTCATGAGCTCCGGGCGAGGACCGGCGTTTTTCGTCTTCCGGGTTCGACCCGGGAACCAGCGCCGAGCGGACACATTCGCTCGCAAGTGCCGTTGGCACTTAGAAAATTTTTCGTTTGTCATGAGCTCCGGGCGGAGACCGGCGTTTTTCGTCTTCCGGGTCCGACCCGGGAACCAGCGCCGAGCGGACACATTCGCTCGCAAGTGCCGTTGGCACTTAGAAAATTTTTCGTTTGTCATGAGCTCCGGGCGAGGACCGGCGTTTTTCGTCTTCCGGGTTCGACCCGGGAACCAGCGCCGAGCGGACACATTCGCTCGCAAGTGCCGTTGGCACTTGGAAAATTTTTCGTTTGTCATGAGCTCCGGGCGGAGACCGGCGTTTTTCGTCTTCCGGGTTCGACCCGGGAACCAGCGCCGAGCGGACACATTCGCTCGCAAGTGCCGTTGGCACTTAGAAAATTTTTCGTTTGTCATGAGCTCCGGGCGAGGACCGGCGTTTTTCGTCTTCCGGGTTCGACCCGGGAACCAGCGCCGAGCGGACACATTCGCTCGCAAGTGCCGTTGGCACTTAGAAAATTTTTCGTTTGTCATGAGCTCCGGGCGGAGACCGGCGTTTTTCGTCTTCCGGGTTCGACCCGGGAACCAGCGCCGAGCGGACACATTCGCTCGCAAGTGCCGTTGGCACTTAGAAAATTTTTCGTTTGTCATGAGCTCCGAGCGGAGACCGGCATTTTTCGTCATTCGAGGCCGACGGGGGAACCAGCCGGAGCGGACACGTTTGCTCGGAAGAGCCGTTGGCACTTAGAAAAAATTCCGTGTCTCGTGAGCTCCAGGGGGGACAGGCTGGTTTTATTCATCCGTAGCCGACATGGGAACCAGCGCGGAGCGGATTGGTGTTGCGCTGGCATATACCTCATCTCTCTCAGGAGTCCCCCCCTTATACGTGCCGATTGTGTTTTGGAAAACGGGGGGTAACTGGATGAGTACACTGACTAGGGGGACCAGTACACTAGCGAGTGGGACCAGTACACTGACTAGTGGGACCAACACACTATGAGCGCCTGGTACCTAAAATGGAAGTATAGAGGCCGACTTTCGGGCAAGATCACGCCGTGTTAGGCTTCCAGGACCTCGGCTAAGCAATTTTAACGGGTCGCCCGGTTCTTTTTTGATCCAGCCCGGTTCTTTTTTTATCCAGCCCGGTTCTTTTTACACTTCCAGCTGGAGCTCGGGAGCGGCTTTTTGCACAAGATCACGCCGTGTTAGGCTTCCAGGACCTCGGCTAAGCAATTTTAACGGGCCGCCCGGTTCTTTTTTGATCCAGCCCGGTTCTTTTTTTTATCCAGCCTGGTTCTTTTTACACTTCCAGCTGGAGCTCGGGAGCGGCTTTTTGCACAAGATCACGCCGGGTTAGGCTTCCAGGACCTCGGCTAAGCAATTTTAACGGGTCGCCCGGTTCTTTTTTGATCCAGCCCGGTTCTTTTTTTATCCAGCCCGGTTCTTTTTACACTTCCAGCTGGAGCTCGGGAGCGGCTTTTTGCACAAGATCACGCCGTGTTAGGCTTCCAGGACCTCGGCTAAGCAATTTTAACGGGTCGCCCGGTTCTTTTTTGATCCAGCCCGGTTCTTTTTTTTATCCAGCCCGGTTCTTTTCACACTTCCAGCTGGAGCTCGGCAGCGGCTATTTGCACAAGATCACGCCGGGTTAGGCTTCCAGGACCTCGGCTAAGCAATTTTAACGGGTCGCCCGGTTCTTTTTTGATCCAGCCCGGTTCTTTTTTTTTATCCAGCCCGGTTCTTTTTACACTTCCAGCTGGAGCTCGGGAGCGGCTTTTTGCACAAGATCACGCCGGGTTAGGCTTCCAGGACCTCGGCTAAGCAATTTTAACGGGCCGCCCGGTTCTTTTTTTTATCCAGCCCGGTTCTTTTTACACTTCCAGCTGGAGCTCGGGAGCGGCTTTTTGCACAAGATCACGCCGGGTTAGGCTTCCAGGACCTCGGCTAAGCAATTTTAACGGGTCGCCCGGTTCTTTTTTTGATCCAGCCCGGTTCTTTTTTTATCCAGCCCGGTTCTTTTTACACTTCCAGCTGGAGCTCGGGAGCGGCTTTTTGCACAAGATCACGCCGTGTTAGGCTTCCAGGACCTCGGCTAAGCAATTTTAACGGGTCGCCCGGTTCTTTTTTGATCCAGCCCGGTTCTTTTTTTTATCCAGCCCGGTTCTTTTCACACTTCCAGCTGGAGCTCGGCAGCGGCTATTTGCACAAGATCACGCCGGGTTAGGCTTCCAGGACCTCGGCTAAGCAATTTTAACGGGCCGCCCGGTTCTTTTTTTTATCCAGCCCGGTTCTTTTTACACTTCCAGCTGGAGCTCGGGAGCGGCTTTTTGCACAAGATCACGCCGTGTTAGGCTTCCAGGACCTCGGCTAAGCAATTTTAACGGGCCGCCCGGTTCTTTTTTTTATCCAGCCCGGTTCTTTTTTTATCCAGCCCGGTTCTTTTTACACTTCCAGCTGGAGCTCGGGAGCGGCTTTTTGCACAAGATCACGCCGTGTTAGGCTTCCAGGACCTCGGCTAAGCAATTTTAACGGGTCGCCCGGTTCTTTTTTGATCCAGCCCGGTTCTTTTTTTTATCCAGCCCGGTTCTTTTCACACTTCCAGCTGGAGCTCGGCAGCGGCTATTTGCACAAGATCACGCCGGGTTAGGCTTCCAGGACCTCGGCTAAGCAATTTTAACGGGCCGCCCGGTTCTTTTTTTTATCCAGCCCGGTTCTTTTTACACTTCCAGCTGGAGCTCGGGAGCGGCTTTTTGCACAAGATCACGCCGTGTTAGGCTTCCAGGACCTCGGCTAAGCAATTTTAACGGGCCGCCCGGTTCTTTTTTTTATCCAGCCCGGTTCTTTTTACACTTCCAGCTGGAGCTCGGGAGCGGCTTTTTGCACAAGATCACGCCGTGTTAGGCTTCCAGGACCTCGGCTAAGCAATTTTAACGGGTCGCCCGGTTCTTTTTTGATCCAGCCCGGTTCTTTTTTTTATCCAGCCCGGTTCTTTTCACACTTCCAGCTGGAGCTCGGCAGCGGCTATTTGCACAAGATCACGCCGGGTTAGGCTTCCAGGACCTCGGCTAAGCAATTTTAACGGGCCGCCCGGTTCTTTTTTTTATCCAGCCCGGTTCTTTTTACACTTCCAGCTGGAGCTCGGGAGCGGCTTTTTGCACAAGATCACGCCGTGTTAGGCTTCCAGGACCTCGGCTAAGCAATTTTAACGGGCCGCCCGGTTCTTTTTTTTATCCAGCCCGGTTCTTTTTACACTTCCAGCTGGAGCTCGGGAGCGGCTTTTTGCACAAGATCACGCCGTGTTAGGCTTCCAGGACCTCGGCTAAGCAATTTTAACGGGCCGCCCGGTTCTTTTTTTTATCCAGCCCGGTTCTTTTTACACTTCCAGCTGGAGCTCGGGAGCGGCTTTTTGCACAAGATCACGCCGGGTTAGGCTTCCAGGACCTCGGCTAAGCAATTTTAACGGGTCGCCCGGTTCTTTTTTGATCCAGCCCGGTTCTTTTTTTATCCAGCCCGGTTCTTTTTACACTTCCAGCTGGAGCTCGGGAGCGGCATTTTGCACAAGATCACGCCGTGTTAGGCTTCCAGGACCTCGGCTAAGCAATTTTAACGGGTCGCCCGGTTCTTTTTTGATCCAGCCCGGTTCTTTTTTTTATCCAGCCCGGTTCTTTTCACACTTCCAGCTGGAGCTCGGCAGCGGCTATTTGCACAAGATCACGCCGGGTTAGGCTTCCAGGACCTCGGCTAAGCAATTTTAACGGGTCGCCCGGTTCTTTTTTGATCCAGCCCGGTTCTTTTTTTTTATCCAGCCCGGTTCTTTTTACACTTCCAGCTGGAGCTCGGGAGCGGCTTTTTGCACAAGATCACGCCGGGTTAGGCTTCCAGGACCTCGGCTAAGCAATTTTAACGGGCCGCCCGGTTCTTTTTTTTATCCAGCCCGGTTCTTTTTACACTTCCAGCTGGAGCTCGGGAGCGGCTTTTTGCACAAGATCACGCCGGGTTAGGCTTCCAGGACCTCGGCTAAGCAATTTTAACGGGTCGCCCGGTTCTTTTTTTGATCCAGCCCGGTTCTTTTTTTATCCAGCCCGGTTCTTTTTACACTTCCAGCTGGAGCTCGGGAGCGGCTTTTTGCACAAGATCACGCCGTGTTAGGCTTCCAGGACCTCGGCTAAGCAATTTTAACGGGTCGCCCGGTTCTTTTTTGATCCAGCCCGGTTCTTTTTTTTATCCAGCCCGGTTCTTTTCACACTTCCAGCTGGAGCTCGGCAGCGGCTATTTGCACAAGATCACGCCGGGTTAGGCTTCCAGGACCTCGGCTAAGCAATTTTAACGGGCCGCCCGGTTCTTTTTTTTATCCAGCCCGGTTCTTTTTACACTTCCAGCTGGAGCTCGGGAGCGGCTTTTTGCACAAGATCACGCCGTGTTAGGCTTCCAGGACCTCGGCTAAGCAATTTTAACGGGCCGCCCGGTTCTTTTTTTTATCCAGCCCGGTTCTTTTTTTATCCAGCCCGGTTCTTTTTACACTTCCAGCTGGAGCTCGGGAGCGGCTTTTTGCACAAGATCACGCCGTGTTAGGCTTCCAGGACCTCGGCTAAGCAATTTTAACGGGTCGCCCGGTTCTTTTTTGATCCAGCCCGGTTCTTTTTTTTATCCAGCCCGGTTCTTTTCACACTTCCAGCTGGAGCTCGGCAGCGGCTATTTGCACAAGATCACGCCGGGTTAGGCTTCCAGGACCTCGGCTAAGCAATTTTAACGGGCCGCCCGGTTCTTTTTTTTATCCAGCCCGGTTCTTTTTACACTTCCAGCTGGAGCTCGGGAGCGGCTTTTTGCACAAGATCACGCCGTGTTAGGCTTCCAGGACCTCGGCTAAGCAATTTTAACGGGCCGCCCGGTTCTTTTTTTTATCCAGCCCGGTTCTTTTTTTATCCAGCCCGGTTCTTTTTACACTTCCAGCTGGAGCTCGGGAGCGGCTTTTTGCACAAGATCACGCCGTGTTAGGCTTCCAGGACCTCGGCTAAGCAATTTTAACGGGTCGCCCGGTTCTTTTTTGATCCAGCCCGGTTCTTTTTTTTATCCAGCCCGGTTCTTTTTACACTTCCAGCTGGAGCTCGGCAGCGGCTATTTGCACAAGATCACGCCGGGTTAGGCTTCCAGGACCTCGGCTAAGCAATTTTAACGGGCCGCCCGGTTCTTTTTTTTATCCAGCCCGGTTCTTTTTACACTTCCAGCTGGAGCTCGGGAGCGGCTTTTTGCACAAGATCACGCCGTGTTAGGCTTCCAGGACCTCGGCTAAGCAATTTTAACGGGCCGCCCGGTTCTTTTTTTTATCCAGCCCGGTTCTTTTTACACTTCCAGCTGGAGCTCGGGAGCGGCTTTTTGCACAAGATCACGCCGTGTTAGGCTTCCAGGACCTCGGCTAAGCAATTTTAACGGGCCGCCCGGTTCTTTTTTTTATCCAGCCCGGTTCTTTTTACACTTCCAGCTGGAGCTCGGGAGCGGCTTTTTGCACAAGATCACGCCGTGTTAGGCTTCCAGGACCTCGGCTAAGCAATTTTAACGGGCCGCCCGGTTCTTTTTTTTATCCAGCCCGGTTCTTTTTTTATCCAGCCCGGTTCTTTTTACACTTCCAGCTGGAGCTCGGGAGCGGCTTTTTGCACAAGATCACGCCGTGTTAGGCTTCCAGGACCTCGGCTAAGCAATTTTAACGGGTCGCCCGCTTCTTTTTTTATCCAGCCCGGTTCTTTTTTTTATCCAGCCCGGTTCTTTTTACACTTCCAGCTGGAGCTCGGGATGGACTTTTTGGGCAAGATCACGCCGACTTAGCAAGCAAGGTGGAAGTGCCAGCATGCTCCGTGGCTGGAAGTGTGGATGTGCCAGCACCCTCCGTGCCTGGAGCTATGGAAGTGTGGAGCTCCAGCACCCTCCGTGCCTATGGAAGTGTGGAGCTCCAGCACCCTCCCTGCCTATGGAAGTGTGGAGCTCCAGCACCCTCCCTGCCTATGGAAGTGTGGAGCTCCAGCACCCTCCGTGCCTATGGAAGTGTGGAGCTCCAGCACCCTCCCTGCCTATGGAAGTGTGGAGCTCCAGCACCCTCCCTGCCTATGGAAGTGTGGAGCTCCAGCACCCTCCCTGCCTATGGAAGTGTGGAGCTCCAGCACCCTCCCTGCCTATGGAAGTGTGGAGCTCCAGCACCCTCCCTGCCTATGGAAGTGTGGAGCTCCAGCACCCTCCCTGCCTATGGAAGTGTGGAGCTCCAGCACCCTCCCTGCCTATGGAAGTGTGGAGCTCCAGCACCCTCCCTGCCTATGGAAGTGTGGAGCTCCAGCACCCTCCCTGCCTATGGAAGTGTGGAGCTCCAGCACCCTCCCTGCCTATGGAAGTGTGGAGCTCCAGCACCCTCCCTGCCTATGGAAGTGTGGAGCTCCAGCACCCTCCCTGCCTATGGAAGTGTGGAGCTCCAGCACCCTCCCTGCCTATGGAAGTGTGGAGCTCCAGCACCCTCCGTGCCTATGGAAGTGTGGAGCTCCAGCACCCTCCGTGCCTATGGAAGTGTGGAGCTCCAACACCCTCCCTGCCTATGGAAGTGTGGAGCTCCAGCACCCTCCGTGCCTATGGAAGTGTGGAGCTCCAGCACCCTCCGTGCCTATGGAAGTGTGGAGCTCCAGCACCCTCCCTGCCTATGGAAGTGTGGAGCTCTAGCACCCTCCGTGCCTATGGAAGTGTGGAGCTCCAGCACCCTCCGTGCCTATGGAAGTGTGGAGCTCCAGCACCCTCCCTGCCTATGGAAGTGTGGAGCTCCAGCACCCTCCGTGCCTATGGAAGTGTGGAGCTCCAGCACCCTCCGTGCCTGGAGCTATGGAGCTATGGAGCTATGGAAGTATGGAGCTATGGAGCTATGGAAGTATGGAGCTATGGAGCTCTGGAGCTATGGAGCTATGGAAGTATGGAGCTATGGAGCTATGGAGGTATGGAGCTCTGGAGCTCTGGAGGTATGGAGCTCTGGAGGTATGGAGCTATGGAGCCCTGGAGCTCTGGAGGTATGGAGCTATGGTGCTATGGAGCTCTGAAGCCATGGAGCTCTGGTGCTATGGAGCTCTGGAGCTCTGGAGGTATGGAGCTCTGGAGGTATGGAGCTATGGAGCCCTGGAGCTCTGGAGGTATGGAGCTATGGTGCTATGGAGCTCTGAAGCCATGGAGCTCTGGTGCTATGGAGCTCTGGAGCTCTGGAGGTATGGAGCTCTGGAGGTATGGAGCTCTGGAGGTATGGAGCTATGGAGCCCTGGAGCTCTGGAGGTATGGAGCTATGGTGCTATGGAGCTCTGAAGCCATGGAGCTCTGGTGCTATGGAGCTCTGGAGGTATGGAGCTCTGGAGGTATGGAGCTCTGGAGGTATGGAGCTATGGAGCCCTGGAGCTCTGGAGGTATGGAGCTATGGTGCTATGGAGCTCTGAAGCCATGGAGCTCTGGTGCTATGGAGCTCTGGAGGTATGGAGCTCTGGAGGTATGGAGCTCTGGAGGTATGGAGCTATGGAGCCCTGGAGCTCTGGAGGTATGGAGCTATGGTGCTATGGAGCTCTGAAGCCATGGAGCTCTGGTGCTATGGAGCTCTGGAGGTATGGAGCTCTGGAGGTATGGAGCTCTGGAGGTATGGAGCTATGGAGCCCTGGAGCTCTGGAGGTATGGAGCTATGGTGCTATGGAGCTCTGAAGCCATGGAGCTCTGGTGCTATGGAGCTATGGAGCTCTGGTGCTATGGAGCTATGGAGGTATGGAGCCACCAGCCAGCACCCTCCGTGGCTGGATCAATGGAAGTGTTTTAGGTACCAGGCAGCCAAAGGGCCGAGGCCTCACGCTCGACCACGCCGGCGCAGAGTTCCAGCCGCTCGGATAAGCTCTGTCACTCACCCGCCGCGCAGCCACCGGTAACGGGGAAATGTCGCCGCCTTGTGGACACGCCGTTGTAAATGAATGGGCTTTCGCACTTAGTGCAATTTTCGCCAACTCTCTGACTTAGAGCTATGGAAGTATGGAGCTATGGAGCCACCAGCCACCCAGGCTGGAGCTCTGGAGCTCTGGAGGTATGGAGCTCTGGTGCTATGGAAGTATGGAGCTCTGGTGCTATGGAAGTATGGAGCTATGGAGGTATGGAAGTATGGAGCTATGGAAGTATGGAGCTATGGAGCTCTGGAAGTATGGAGCTATGGAGCTCTGGAGGTATGGAGCCCTGGAGCTATGGAGCCCTGGAGCTATGGAAGTATGGAGCTCTGGTGCTATGGAGCTATGGAGCTCTGGTGCTATGGAGCTATGGAGCTATGGAGCTCTGGAGCTATGGAGCTCTGGAGGTATGCAGCTATGGAGCTATGGAGCTCTGGAGGTATGGAGCTATGGAGCTATGGAAGTATGGAGCTCTGGTGCTATGGAGCTATGGAGCTCTGGTGCTATGGAGCTATGGAGCTCTGGTGCTATGGAGCTATGGAGCTATGGAGCTCTGGAAGTATGGAGCTCTGGTGCTATGGAGCTCTGGAGCTCTGGAGGTATGGAGCTCTGGAGGTATGGAGCTATGGAGCCCTGGAGCTCTGGAGGTATGGAGCTATGGTGCTATGGAGCTCTGAAGCCATGGAGCTCTGGTGCTATGGAGCTCTGGAGCTCTGGAGGTATGGAGCTCTGGAGGTATGGAGCTCTGGAGGTATGGAGCTATGGAGCCCTGGAGCTCTGGAGGTATGGAGCTATGGAGCCCTGGAGCTCTGGAGGTATGGAGCTATGGTGCTATGGAGCTCTGAAGCCATGGAGCTCTGGTGCTATGGAGCTATGGAGCTCTGGTGCTATGGAGCTCTGGAGGTATGGAGCCACCAGCCAGCACCCTCCGTGGCTGGATCAATGGAAGTGTTTTAGGTACCAGGCAGCCAAAGGGCCGAGGCCTCACGCTCGACCACGCCGGCGCAGAGTTCCAGCCGCTCGGATAAGCTCTGTCACTCACCCGCCGCGCAGCCACCGGTAACGGGGAAATGTCGCCGCCTGGCGGACACGCCGTTGTAAATGAATGGGCTTTCGCACTTAGTGCAATTTTCGCCAACTCTCTGACTTAGAGCTATGGAAGTATGGAGCTATGGAGCCACCAGCCACCCAGGCTGGAGCTCTGGAGCTCTGGAGGTATGGAGCTCTGGTGCTATGGAAGTATGGAGCTCTGGTGCTATGGAAGTATGGAGCTATGGAGGTATGGAAGTATGGAGCTATGGAAGTATGGAGCTATGGAGCTCTGGAAGTATGGAGCTATGGAGCTCTGGTGCTATGGAGGTATGGAGCTCTGGAGGTATGGAGCTCTGGAGGTATGGAGCTATGGAGCTATGGAGCCCTGGAGCTATGGAGCTATGGAGCCCTGGAGCTATGGAGCTATGGAGCCCTGGAGCTATGGAGCTATGGAGCTCTGGTGCTATGGAGCTATGGAGCTCTGGTGCTATGGAGCTATGGAGCTCTGGTGCTATGGAGCTATGGAGCTCTGGTGCTATGGAGCTATGGAGCTCTGGAAGTATGGAGCTATGGAGCTCTGGAGGTATGGAGCTATGGAGCCCTGGAGCTATGGAGCCCTGGAGCTATGGAAGTATGGAGCTCTGGTGCTATGGAGCTATGGAGCTCTGGTGCTATGGAGCTATGGAGCTCTGGAGCTATGGAGCTCTGGAGGTATGGAGCTATGGAGCTATGGAGCTCTGGAGGTATGGAGCTATGGAGCTATGGAAGTATGGAGCTCTGGTGCTATGGAGCTATGGAGCTCTGGTGCTATGGAGCTATGGAGCTCTGGTGCTATGGAGCTATGGAGCTATGGAGCTCTGGAAGTATGGAGCTCTGGTGCTATGGAGCTATGGAGCTCTGGTGCTATGGAGCTATGGAGCTCTGGTGCTATGGAGCTATGGAGCTCTGGTGCTATGGAGCTCTGGTGCTATGGAGCTATGGAGCTCTGGTGCTATGGAGCTATGGAGCTCTGGAGGTATGGAGCTCTGGAGGTATGGAGCTCTGGAGGTATGGAGCTTTGGAGCCCTGGAGCTCTGGAGGTATGGAGCTATGGTGCTATGGAGCTCTGAAGCCATGGAGCTCTGGTGCTATGGAGCTCTGGAGCTCTGGAGGTATGGAGCTCTGGAGGTATGGAGCTATGGAGACCTGGAGCTCTGGAGGTATGGAGCTATGGTGCTATGGAGCTCTGAAGCCATGGAGCTCTGGTGCTATGGAGCTCTGGAGCTCTGGAGGTATGGAGCTCTGGAGGTATGGAGCTATGGAGCCCTGGAGCTCTGGAGGTATGGAGCTATGGTGCTATGGAGCTCTGAAGCCATGGAGCTCTGGTGCTATGGAGCTCTGAAGCTCTGGAGGTATGGAGCTCTGGAGGTATGGAGCTCTGGAGGTATGGAGCTATGGAGCCCTGGAGCTCTGGAGGTATGGAGCTATGGTGCTATGGAGCTCTGAAGCCATGGAGCTCTGGTGCTATGGAGCTCTGGAGGTATGGAGCTCTGGAGGTATGGAGCTCTGGAAGTATGGAGCTATGGAGCCCTGGAGCTCTGGAGGTATGGAGCTATGGTGCTATGGAGCTCTGAAGCCATGGAGCTCTGGTGCTATGGAGCTCTGGAGGTATGGAGCTCTGGAGGTATGGAGCTCTGGAGGTATGGAGCTATGGAGCCCTGGAGCTCTGGAGGTATGGAGCTATGGTGCTATGGAGCTCTGAAGCCATGGAGCTCTGGTGCTATGGAGCTATGGAGCTCTGGTGCTATGGAGCTATGGAGGTATGGAGCCACCAGCCAGCACCCTCCGTGGCTGGATCAATGGAAGTGTTTTAGGTACCAGGCAGCCAAAGGGCCGAGGCCTCACGCTCGACCACGCCGGCGCAGAGTTCCAGCCACTCGGATAAGCTCTGTCACTCACCCGCCGCGCAGCCACCGGTAACGGGGAAATGTCGCCGCCTTGTGGACACGCCGTTGTAAATGAATGGGCTTTCGCACTTAGTGCAATTTTCGCCAACTCTCTGACTTAGAGCTATGGAAGTATGGAGCTATGGAGCCACCAGCCACCCAGGCTGGAGCTCTGGAGCTCTGGAGGTATGGAGCTCTGGTGCTATGGAAGTATGGAGCTCTGGTGCTATGGAAGTATGGAGCTATGGAGGTATGGAAGTATGGAGCTATGGAAGTATGGAGCTATGGAGCTCTGGAAGTATGGAGCTATGGAGCTCTGGAGGTATGGAGCCCTGGAGCTATGGAGCCCTGGAGCTATGGAAGTATGGAGCTCTGGTGCTATGGAGCTATGGAGCTCTGGTGCTATGGAGCTATGGAGCTATGGAGCTCTGGAGCTATGGAGCTCTGGAGGTATGGAGGTATGGAGCTATGGAGCTCTGGAGGTATGGAGCTATGGAGCCCTGGAGCTCTGGAGGTATGGAGCTATGGTGCTATGGAGCTCTGAAGCCATGGAGCTCTGGTGCTATGGAGCTCTGGAGGTATGGAGCTCTGGAGGTATGGAGCTCTGGAGGTATGGAGCTATGGAGCCCTGGAGCTCTGGAGGTATGGAGCTATGGTGCTATGGAGCTCTGAAGCCATGGAGCTCTGGTGCTATGGAGCTCTGGAGGTATGGAGCTCTGGAGGTATGGAGCTCTGGAGGTATGGAGCTATGGAGCCCTGGAGCTCTGGAGGTATGGAGCTATGGTGCTATGGAGCTCTGAAGCCATGGAGCTCTGGTGCTATGGAGCTATGGAGCTCTGGTGCTATGGAGCTATGGAGGTATGGAGCCACCAGCCAGCACCCTCCGTGGCTGGATCAATGGAAGTGTTTTAGGTACCAGGCAGCCAAAGGGCCGAGGCCTCACGCTCGACCACGCCGGCGCAGAGTTCCAGCCGCTCGGATAAGCTCTGTCACTCACCCGCCGCGCAGCCACCGGTAACGGGGAAATGTCGCCGCCTTGTGGACACGCCGTTGTAAATGAATGGGCTTTCGCACTTAGTGCAATTTTCGCCAACTCTCTGACTTAGAGCTATGGAAGTATGGAGCTATGGAGCCACCAGCCACCCAGGCTGGAGCTCTGGAGCTCTGGAGGTATGGAGCTCTGGTGCTATGGAAGTATGGAGCTCTGGTGCTATGGAAGTATGGAGCTATGGAGGTATGGAAGTATGGAGCTATGGAAGTATGGAGCTATGGAGCTCTGGAAGTATGGAGCTATGGAGCTCTGGAGGTATGGAGCCCTGGAGCTATGGAGCCCTGGAGCTATGGAAGTATGGAGCTCTGGTGCTATGGAGCTATGGAGCTCTGGTGCTATGGAGCTATGGAGCTATGGAGCTCTGGAGCTATGGAGCTCTGGAGGTATGGAGCTATGGAGCTATGGAGCTCTGGAGGTATGGAGCTATGGAGCCCTGGAGCTCTGGAGGTATGGAGCTATGGTGCTATGGAGCTCTGAAGCCATGGAGCTCTGGTGCTATGGAGCTCTGGAGGTATGGAGCTCTGGAGGTATGGAGCTCTGGAGGTATGGAGCTATGGAGCCCTGGAGCTCTGGAGGTATGGAGCTATGGTGCTATGGAGCTCTGAAGCCATGGAGCTCTGGTGCTATGGAGCTCTGGAGGTATGGAGCTCTGGAGGTATGGAGCTCTGGAGGTATGGAGCTATGGAGCCCTGGAGCTCTGGAGGTATGGAGCTATGGTGCTATGGAGCTCTGAAGCCATGGAGCTCTGGTGCTATGGAGCTATGGAGCTCTGGTGCTATGGAGCTATGGAGGTATGGAGCCACCAGCCAGCACCCTCCGTGGCTGGATCAATGGAAGTGTTTTAGGTACCAGGCAGCCAAAGGGCCGAGGCCTCACGCTCGACCACGCCGGCGCAGAGTTCCAGCCGCTCGGATAAGCTCTGTCACTCACCCGCCGCGCAGCCACCGGTAACGGGGAAATGTCGCCGCCTTGTGGACACGCCGTTGTAAATGAATGGGCTTTCGCACTTAGTGCAATTTTCGCCAACTCTCTGACTTAGAGCTATGGAAGTATGGAGCTATGGAGCCACCAGCCACCCAGGCTGGAGCTCTGGAGCTCTGGAGGTATGGAGCTCTGGTGCTATGGAAGTATGGAGCTCTGGTGCTATGGAAGTATGGAGCTATGGAGGTATGGAAGTATGGAGCTATGGAAGTATGGAGCTATGGAGCTCTGGAAGTATGGAGCTATGGAGCTCTGGAGGTATGGAGCCCTGGAGCTATGGAGCCCTGGAGCTATGGAAGTATGGAGCTCTGGTGCTATGGAGCTATGGAGCTCTGGTGCTATGGAGCTATGGAGCTATGGAGCTCTGGAGCTATGGAGCTCTGGAGGTATGGAGCTATGGAGCTATGGAGCTCTGGAGGTATGGAGCTATGGAGCTATGGAAGTATGGAGCTCTGGTGCTATGGAGCTATGGAGCTCTGGTGCTATGGAGCTATGGAGCTCTGGTGCTATGGAGCTATGGAGCTATGGAGCTCTGGAAGTATGGAGCTCTGGTGCTATGGAGCTATGGAGCTCTGGTGCTATGGAGCTATGGAGCTCTGGTGCTATGGAGCTCTGGTGCTATGGAGCTCTGGTGCTATGGAGCTATGGAGCTCTGGTGCTATGGAGCTCTGGAGGTATGGAGCTCTGGAGGTATGGAGCTCTGGAGGTATGGAGCTATGGAGCCCTGGAGCTCTGGAGGTATGGAGCTATGGTGCTATGGAGCTCTGAAGCCATGGAGCTCTGGTGCTATGGAGCTATGGAGCTCTGGTGCTATGGAGCTATGGAGCTATGGAGCTCTGGAAGTATGGAGCTCTGGTGCTATGGAGCTATGGAGCTCTGGTGCTATGGAGCTATGGAGCTCTGGTGCTATGGAGCTATGGAGCTCTGGTGCTATGGAGCTCTGGTGCTATGGAGCTCTGGTGCTATGGAGCTATGGAGCTCTGGTGCTATGGAGCTATGGAGCTCTGGAGGTATGGAGCTCTGGAGGTATGGAGCTCTGGAGGTATGGAGCTATGGAGCCCTGGAGCTCTGGAGGTATGGAGCTATGGTGCTATGGAGCTCTGAAGCCATGGAGCTCTGGTGCTATGGAGCTCTGGAGCTCTGGAGGTATGGAGATCTGGAGGTATGGAGCTATGGAGCCCTGGAGCTCTGGAGGTATGGAGCTATGGTGCTATGGAGCTCTGAAGCCATGGAGCTCTGGTGCTATGGAGCTCTGGAGCTCTGGAGGTATGGAGCTCTGGAGGTATGGAGCTCTGGAGGTATGGAGCTATGGAGCCCTGGAGCTCTGGAGGTATGGAGCTATGGTGCTATGGAGCTCTGAAGCCATGGAGCTCTGGTGCTATGGAGCTCTGGAGGTATGGAGCTCTGGAGGTATGGAGCTATGGAGCCCTGGAGCTCTGGAGGTATGGAGCTATGGTGCTATGGAGCTCTGAAGCCATGGAGCTCTGGTGCTATGGAGCTCTGGAGGTATGGAGCTCTGGAGGTATGGAGCTATGGAGCCCTGGAGCTCTGGAGGTATGGAGCTATGGTGCTATGGAGCTCTGAAGCCATGGAGCTCTGGTGCTATGGAGCTCTGGAGGTATGGAGCTCTGGAGGTATGGAGCTCTGGAGGTATGGAGCTATGGAGCCCTGGAGCTCTGGAGGTATGGAGCTATGGTGCTATGGAGCTCTGAAGCCATGGAGCTCTGGTGCTATGGAGCTATGGAGCTCTGGTGCTATGGAGCTATGGAGGTATGGAGCCACCAGCCAGCACCCTCCGTGGCTGGATCAATGGAAGTGTTTTAGGTACCAGGCAGCCAAAGGGCCGAGGCCTCACGCTCGACCACGCCGGCGCAGAGTTCCAGCCGCTCGGATAAGCTCTGTCACTCACCCGCCGCGCAGCCACCGGTAACGGGGAAATGTCGCCGCCTTGTGGACACGCCGTTGTAAATGAATGGGCTTTCGCACTTAGTGCAATTTTTGCCAACTCTCTGACTTAGAGCTATGGAAGTATGGAGCTATGGAGCCACCAGCCACCCAGGCTGGAGCTCTGGAGGTATGGAGCTCTGGTGCTATGGAAGTATGGAGCTCTGGTGCTATGGAAGTATGGAGCTATGGAGGTATGGAAGTATGGAGCTATGGAAGTATGGAGCTATGGAGCTCTGGAAGTATGGAGCTATGGAGCTCTGGAGGTATGGAGCCCTGGAGCTATGGAGCCCTGGAGCTATGGAAGTATGGAGCTCTGGTGCTATGGAGCTATGGAGCTCTGGTGCTATGGAGCTATGGAGCTATGGAGCTCTGGAGCTATGGAGCTCTGGAGGTATGGAGCTATGGAGCTATGGAGCTCTGGAGGTATGGAGCTATGGAGCTATGGAAGTATGGAGCTCTGGTGCTATGGAGCTATGGAGCTCTGGTGCTATGGAGCTATGGAGCTCTGGTGCTATGGAGCTATGGAGCTATGGAGCTCTGGAAGTATGGAGCTCTGGTGCTATGGAGCTATGGAGCTCTGGTGCTATGGAGCTATGGAGCTCTGGTGCTATGGAGCTCTGGTGCTATGGAGCTCTGGTGCTATGGAGCTATGGAGCTCTGGTGCTATGGAGCTATGGAGCTCTGGAGGTATGGAGCTCTGGAGGTATGGAGCTCTGGAGGTATGGAGCTATGGAGCCCTGGAGCTCTGGAGGTATGGAGCTATGGTGCTATGGAGCTCTGAAGCCATGGAGCTCTGGTGCTATGGAGCTCTGGAGCTCTGGAGGTATGGAGCTCTGGAGGTATGGAGCTATGGAGCCCTGGAGCTCTGGAGGTATGGAGCTAAGGAGCTCTGAAGCCATGGAGCTCTGGTGCTATGGAGCTCTGGAGCTCTGGAGGTATGGAGCTCTGGAGGTATGGAGCTCTGGAGGTATGGAGCTATGGAGCCCTGGAGCTCTGGAGGTATGGAGCTATGGTGCTATGGAGCTCTGAAGCCATGGAGCTCTGGTGCTATGGAGCTCTGGAGGTATGGAGCTCTGGAGGTATGGAGCTCTGGAGGTATGGAGCTATGGAGCCCTGGAGCTCTGGAGGTATGGAGCTATGGTGCTATGGAGCTCTGAAGCCATGGAGCTCTGGTGCTATGGAGCTCTGGAGGTATGGAGCTCTGGAGGTATGGAGCTCTGGAGGTATGGAGCTATGGAGCCCTGGAGCTCTGGAGGTATGGAGCTATGGTGCTATGGAGCTCTGAAGCCATGGAGCTCTGGTGCTATGGAGCTATGGAGCTCTGGTGCTATGGAGCTATGGAGGTATGGAGCCACCAGCCAGCACCCTCCGTGGCTGGATCAATGGAAGTGTTTTAGGTACCAGGCAGCCAAAGGGCCGAGGCCTCACGCTCGACCACGCCGGCGCAGAGTTCCAGCCGCTCGGATAAGCTCTGTCACTCACCCGCCGCGCAGCCACCGGTAACGGGGAAATGTCGCCGCCTGGCGGACACGCCGTTGTAAATGAATGGGCTTTCGCACTTAGTGCAATTTTCGCCAACTCTCTGACTTAGAGCTATGGAAGTATGGAGCTATGGAGCCACCAGCCACCCAGGCTGGAGCTCTGGAGCTCTGGAGGTATGGAGCTCTGGTGCTATGGAAGTATGGAGCTCTGGTGCTATGGAAGTATGGAGCTATGGAGGTATGGAAGTATGGAGCTATGGAAGTATGGAGCTATGGAGCTCTGGAAGTATGGAGCTATGGAGCTCTGGAGGTATGGAGCCCTGGAGCTATGGAGCCCTGGAGCTATGGAAGTATGGAGCTCTGGTGCTATGGAGCTATTGAGCTCTGGTGCTATGGAGCTATGGAGCTATGGAGCTCTGGAGCTATGGAGCTCTGGAGGTATGGAGCTATGGAGTTATGGAGCTCTGGAGGTATGGAGCTATGGAGCTATGGAAGTATGGAGCTCTGGTGCTATGGAGCTATGGAGCTCTGGTGCTATGGAGCTATGGAGCTCTGGTGCTATGGAGCTATGGAGCTATGGAGCTCTGGAAGTATGGAGCTCTGGTGCTATGGAGCTATGGAGCTCTGGTGCTATGGAGCTATGGAGCTCTGGTGCTATGGAGCTCTGGTGCTATGGAGCTCTGGTGCTATGGAGCTATGGAGCTCTGGTGCTATGGAGCTCTGGAGGTATGGAGCTCTGGAGGTATGGAGCTCTGGAGGTATGGAGCTATGGAGCCCTGGAGCTCTGGAGGTATGGAGCTATGGTGCTATGGAGCTCTGAAGCCATGGAGCTCTGGTGCTATGGAGCTATGGAGCTCTGGTGCTATGGAGCTATGGAGCTATGGAGCTCTGGAAGTATGGAGCTCTGGTGCTATGGAGCTATGGAGCTCTGGTGCTATGGAGCTATGGAGCTCTGGTGCTATGGAGCTATGGAGCTCTGGTGCTATGGAGCTCTGGTGCTATGGAGCTCTGGTGCTATGGAGCTATGGAGCTCTGGTGCTATGGAGCTATGGAGCTCTGGAGGTATGGAGCTCTGGAGGTATGGAGCTCTGGAGGTATGGAGCTATGGAGCCCTGGAGCTCTGGAGGTATGGAGCTATGGTGCTATGGAGCTCTGAAGCCATGGAGCTCTGGTGCTATGGAGCTCTGGAGCTCTGGAGGTATGGAGCTCTGGAGGTATGGAGCTATGGAGCCCTGGAGCTCTGGAGGTATGGAGCTATGGTGCTATGGAGCTCTGAAGCCATGGAGCTCTGGTGCTATGGAGCTCTGGAGCTCTGGAGGTATGGAGCTCTTGAGGTATGGAGCTCTGGAGGTATGGAGCTATGGAGCCCTGGAGCTCTGGAGGTATGGAGCTATGGTGCTATGGAGCTCTGAAGCCATGGAGCTCTGGTGCTATGGAGCTCTGGAGGTATGGAGCTCTGGAGGTATGGAGCTCTGGAGGTATGGAGCTATGGAGCCCTGGAGCTCTGGAGGTATGGAGCTATGGTGCTATGGAGCTCTGAAGCCATGGAGCTCTGGTGCTATGGAGCTCTGGAGGTATGGAGCTCTGGAGGTATGGAGCTCTGGAGGTATGGAGCTATGGAGCCCTGGAGCTCTGGAGGTATGGAGCTATGGTGCTATGGAGCTATGGAGCTCTGGAAGTATGGAGCTATGGAGCTCTGGAGGTATGGAGCTATGGAGCCCTGGAGCTATGGAGCCCTGGAGCTATGGAAGTATGGAGCTCTGGTGCTATGGAGCTATGGAGCTCTGGTGCTATGGAGCTATGGAGCTCTGGAGCTATGGAGCTCTGGAGGTATGGAGCTATGGAGCTATGGAGCTCTGGAGGTATGGAGCTATGGAGCTATGGAAGTATGGAGCTCTGGTGCTATGGAGCTATGGAGCTCTGGTGCTATGGAGCTATGGAGCTCTGGTGCTATGGAGCTATGGAGCTCTGGAAGTATGGAGCTCTGGTGCTATGGAGCTATGGAGCTCTGGTGCTATGGAGCTATGGAGCTCTGGTGCTATGGAGCTATGGAGCTCTGGTGCTATGGAGCTCTGGTGCTACGGAGCTCTGGTGCTATGGTGCTATGGAGCTATGGAGCTCTGGAAGTATGGAGCTCTGGTGCTATGGAGCTATGGAGCTCTGGTGCTATGGAGCTATGGAGCTCTGGTGCTATGGAGCTCTGGTGCTATGGAGCTCTGGTGCTATGGAGCTATGGAGCTCTGGTGCTATGGAGCTCTGGAGGTATGGAGCTCTGGAGGTATGGAGCTCTGGAGTTATGGAGCTATGGAGCCCTGGAGCTCTGGAGGTATGGAGCTATGGTGCTATGGAGCTCTGAAGCCATGGAGCTCTGGTGCTATGGAGCTATGGAGCTCTGGTGCTATGGAGCTATGGAGCTATGGAGCTCTGGAGCCCTGGAGCTCTGGAGGTATGGAGCTATGGTGCTATGGAGCTCTGAAGCCATGGAGCTCTGGTGCTATGGAGCTCTGGAGCTCTGGAGGTATGGAGCTCTGGAGGTATGGAGCTCTGGAGGTATGGAGCTATGGAGCCCTGGAGCTCTGGAGGTATGGAGCTATGGTGCTATGGAGCTCTGAAGCCATGGAGCTCTGGTGCTATGGAGCTCTGGAGGTATGGAGCTCTGGAGGTATGGAGCTCTGGAGGTATGGAGCTATGGAGCCCTGGAGCTCTGGAGGTATGGAGCTATGGTGCTATGGAGCTCTGAAGCCATGGAGCTCTGGTGCTATGGAGCTCTGGAGGTATGGAGCTCTGGAGGTATGGAGCTCTGGAGGTATGGAGCTATGGAGCCCTGGAGCTCTGGAGGTATGGAGCTATGGTGCTATGGAGCTCTGAAGCCATGGAGCTCTGGTGCTATGGAGCTCTGGAGGTATGGAGCTCTGGAGGTATGGAGCTCTGGAGGTATGGAGCTATGGAGCCCTGGAGCTCTGGAGGTATGGAGCTATGGTGCTATGGAGCTCTGAAGCCATGGAGCTCTGGTGCTATGGAGCTCTGGAGGTATGGAGCTCTGGAGGTATGGAGCTCTGGAGGTATGGAGCTATGGAGCCCTGGAGCTCTGGAGGTATGGAGCTATGGTGCTATGGAGCTCTGAAGCCATGGAGCTCTGGTGCTATGGAGCTATGGAGCTCTGGTGCTATGGAGCTATGGAGGTATGGAGCCACCAGCCAGCACCCTCCGTGGCTGGATCAATGGAAGTGTTTTAGGTACCAGGCAGCCAAAGGGCCGAGGCCTCACGCTCGACCACGCCGGCGCAGAGTTCCAGCCGCTCGGATAAGCTCTGTCACTCACCCGCCGCGCAGCCACCGGTAACGGGGAAATGTCGCCGCCTGGCGGACACGCCGTTGTAAATGAATGGGCTTTCGCACTTAGTGCAATTTTCGCCAACTCTCTGACTTAGAGCTATGGAAGTATGGAGCTATGGAGCCACCAGCCACCCAGGCTGGAGCTATGGAGCTCTGGAGGTATGGAGCTCAGGTGCTATGGAAGTATGGAGCTATGGAGCTATGGAAGTATGGAGCTATGGAGCTATGGAGCTCTGGAAGTATGGAGCTATGGAGCTCTGGAGGTATGGAGCTATGGAGCCCTGGAGCCCTGGAGCTATGGAGCTCTGGTGCTATGGAGGTATGGAGCTCTGGAGGTATGGAGCTCTGGAGGTATGGAGCTATGGAGCTATGGAGCCCTGGAGCTATGGAGCTATGGAGCCCTGGAGCTATGGAGCTATGGAGCCCTGGAGCTATGGAGCTATGGAGCTCTGGTGCTATGGAGCTATGGAGCTCTGGTGTTATGGAGCTATGGAGCTCTGGTGCTATGGAGCTATGGAGCTCTGGTGCTATGGAGCTATGGAGCTCTGGAAGTATGGAGCTATGGAGCTCTGGAGGTATGGAGCTATGGAGCCCTGGAGCTATGGAGCCCTGGAGCTATGGAAGTATGGAGCTCTGGTGCTATGGAGCTATGGAGCTCTGGTGCTATGGAGCTATGGAGCTCTGGAGCTATGGAGCTCTGGAGGTATGGAGCTATGGAGCTATGGAGCTCTGGAGGTATGGAGCTATGGAGCTATGGAAGTATGGAGCTCTGGTGCTATGGAGCTATGGAGCTCTGGTGCTATGGAGCTATGGAGCTCTGGTGTTATGGAGCTATGGAGCTATGGAGCTCTGGAAGTATGGAGCTCTGGTGCTATGGAGCTATGGAGCTCTGGTGCTATGGAGCTATGGAGCTCTGGTGCTATGGAGCTATGGAGCTCTGGTGCTAT
The DNA here is from genome assembly GCF_054491065.1 of Syngnathus leptorhynchus. NCBI lineage: Eukaryota > Metazoa > Chordata > Actinopteri > Syngnathiformes > Syngnathidae > Syngnathus > Syngnathus leptorhynchus. Next base: position 601,502 of record NW_028231999.1, read on the forward strand.
GGAGCTCTGGTGCTATGGAGCTCTGGTGCTATGGAGCTATGGAGCTCTGGTGCTATGGAGCTATGGAGCTCTGGAGGTATGGAGCTCTGGAGGTATGGAGCTCTGGAGGTATGGAGCTTTGGAGCCCTGGAGCTCTGGAGGTATGGAGCTATGGTGCTATGGAGCTCTGAAGCAATGGAGCTCTGGTGCTATGGAGCTCTGGAGCTCTGGAGGTATGGAGCTCTGGAGGTATGGAGCTATGGAGCCCTGGAGCTCTGGAGGTATGGAGCTATGGTGCTATGGAGCTCTGAAGCCATGGAGCTCTGGTGCTATGGAGCTCTGGAGCTCTGGAGGTATGGAGCTCTGGAGGTATGGAGCTATGGAGCCCTGGAGCTCTGGAGGTATGGAGCTATGGTGCTATGGAGCTCTGAAGCCATGGAGCTCTGGTGCTATGGAGCTCTGGAGCTCTGGAGGTATGGAGCTCTGGAGGTATGGAGCTCTGGAGGTATGGAGCTATGGAGCCCTGGAGCTCTGGAGGTATGGAGCTATGGTGCTATGGAGCTCTGAAGCCATGGAGCTCTGGTGCTATGGAGCTCTGGAGGTATGGAGCTCTGGAGGTATGGAGCTCTGGAGGTATGGAGCTATGGAGCCCTGGAGCTCTGGAGGTATGGAGCTATGGTGCTATGGAGCTCTGAAGCCATGGAGCTCTGGTGCTATGGAGCTCTGGAGGTATGGAGCTCTGGAGGTATGGAGCTCTGGAGGTATGGAGCTATGGAGCCCTGGAGCTCTGGAGGTATGGAGCTATGGTGCTATGGAGCTCTGAAGCCATGGAGCTCTGGTGCTATGGAGCTCTGGAGGTATGGAGCTCTGGAGGTATGGAGCTCTGGAGGTATGGAGCTATGGAGCCCTGGAGCTCTGGAGGTATGGAGCTATGGTGCTATGGAGCTCTGAAGCCATGGAGCTCTGGTGCTATGGAGCTATGGAGCTCTGGTGCTATGGAGCTATGGAGGTATGGAGCCACCAGCCAGCACCCTCCGTGGCTGGATCAATGGAAGTGTTTTAGGTACCAGGCAGCCAAAGGGCCGAGGCCTCACGCTCGACCACGCCGGCGCAGAGTGCCAGCCGCTCGGATAAGCTCTGTCACTCACCCGCCGCGCAGCCACCGGTAACGGGGAAATGTCGCCGCCTTGTGGACACGCCGTTGTAAATGAATGGGCTTTCGCACTAAGTGCAATTTTCGCCAACTCTCTGACTTAGAGCTATGGAAGTATGGAGCTATGGAGCCACCAGCCACCCAGGCTGGAGCTCTGGAGCTCTGGAGGTATGGAGCTCTGGTGCTATGGAAGTATGGAGCTCTGGTGCTATGGAAGTATGGAGCTATGGAGGTATGGAAGTATGGAGCTATGGAAGTATGGAGCTATGGAGCTCTGGAAGTATGGAGCTATGGAGCTCTGGAGGTATGGAGCCCTGGAGCTATGGAGCCCTGGAGCTATGGAAGTATGGAGCTCTGGTGCTATGGAGCTATGGAGCTCTGGTGCTATGGAGCTATGGAGCTATGGAGCTCTGGAGCTATGGAGCTCTGGAGGTATGGAGCTATGGAGCTATGGAGCTCTGGAGGTATGGAGCTATGGAGCTATGGAAGTATGGAGCTCTGGTGCTATGGAGCTATGGAGCTCTGGTGCTATGGAGCTATGGAGCTCTGGTGCTATGGAGCTATGGAGCTCTGGAAGTATGGAGCTCTGGTGCTATGGAGCTATGGAGCTCTGGTGCTATGGAGCTATGGAGCTCTGGTGCTATGGAGCTCTGGTGCTATGGAGCTCTGGTGCTATGGAGCTATGGAGCTCTGGTGCTATGGAGTTCTGGAGGTATGGAGCTCTGGAGGTATGGAGCTCTGGAGGTATGGAGCTATGGAGCCCTGGAGCTCTGGAGGTATGGAGCTATGGTGCTATGGAGCTCTGAAGCCATGGAGCTCTGGTGCTATGGAGCTATGGAGCTCTGGTGCTATGGAGCTATGGAGCTATGGAGCTCTGGAAGTATGGAGCTCTGGTGCTATGGAGCTATGGAGCTCTGGTGCTATGGAGCTATGGAGCTCTGGTGCTATGGAGCTATGGAGCTCTGGTGCTATGGAGCTCTGGTGCTATGGAGCTCTGGTGCTATGGAGCTATGGAGCTCTGGTGCTATGGAGCTATGGAGCTCTGGAGGTATGGAGCTCTGGAGGTATGGAGCTCTGGAGGTATGGAGCTTTGGAGCCCTGGAGCTCTGGAGGTATGGAGCTATGGTGCTATGGAGCTCTGAAGCCATGGAGCTCTGGTGCTATGGAGCTCTGGAGCTCTGGAGGTATGGAGCTCTGGAGGTATGGAGCTATGGAGCCCTGGAGCTCTGGAGGTATGGAGCTATGGTGCTATGGAGCTCTGAAGCCATGGAGCTCTGGTGCTATGGAGCTCTGGAGCTCTGGAGGTATGGAGCTCTGGAGGTATGGAGCTATGGAGCCCTGGAGCTCTGGAGGTATGGAGCTATGGTGCTATGGAGCTCTGAAGCCATGGAGCTCTGGTGCTATGGAGCTCTGGAGCTCTGGAGGTATGGAGCTCTGGAGGTATGGAGCTCTGGAGGTATGGAGCTATGGAGCCCTGGAGCTCTGGAGGTATGGAGCTATGGTGCTATGGAGCTCTGAAGCCATGGAGCTCTGGTGCTATGGAGCTCTGGAGGTATGGAGCTCTGGAGGTATGGAGCTCTGGAGGTATGGAGCTATGGAGCCCTGGAGCTCTGGAGGTATGGAGCTATGGTGCTATGGAGCTCTGAAGCCATGGAGCTCTGGTGCTATGGAGCTCTGGAGGTATGGAGCTCTGGAGGTATGGAGCTCTGGAGGTATGGAGCTATGGAGCCCTGGAGCTCTGGAGGTATGGAGCTATGGTGCTATGGAGCTCTGAAGCCATGGAGCTCTGGTGCTATGGAGCTCTGGAGGTATGGAGCTCTGGAGGTATGGAGCTCTGGAGGTATGGAGCTATGGAGCCCTGGAGCTCTGGAGGTATGGAGCTATGGTGCTATGGAGCTCTGAAGCCATGGAGCTCTGGTGCTATGGAGCTATGGAGCTCTGGTGCTATGGAGCTATGGAGGTATGGAGCCACCAGCCAGCACCCTCCGTGGCTGGATCAATGGAAGTGTTTTAGGTACCAGGCAGCCAAAGGGCCGAGGCCTCACGCTCGACCACGCCGGCGCAGAGTTCCAGCCGCTCGGATAAGCTCTGTCACTCACCCGCCGCGCAGCCACCGGTAACGGGGAAATGTCGCCGCCTTGTGGACACGCCGTTGTAAATGAATGGGCTTTCGCACTTAGTGCAATTTTCGCCAACTCTCTGACTTAGAGCTATGGAAGTATGGAGCTATGGAGCCACCAGCCACCCAGGCTGGAGCTCTGGAGCTCTGGAGGAATGGAGCTCTGGTGCTATGGAAGTATGGAGCTCTGGTGCTATGGAAGTATGGAGCTATGGAGGTATGGAAGTATGGAGCTATGGAAGTATGGAGCTATGGAGCTCTGGAAGTATGGAGCTATGGAGCTCTGGAGGTATGGAGCCCTGGAGCTATGGAGCCCTGGAGCTATGGAAGTATGGAGCTCTGGTGCTATGGAGCTATGGAGCTCTGGTGCTATGGAGCTATGGAGCTATGGAGCTCTGGAGCTATGGAGCTCTGGAGGTATGGAGCTATGGAGCTATGGAGCTCTGGAGGTATGGAGCTATGGAGCTATGGAAGTATGGAGCTCTGGTGCTATGGAGCTATGGAGCTCTGGTGCTATGGAGCTATGGAGCTCTGGTGCTATGGAGCTATGGAGCTCTGGAAGTATGGAGCTCTGGTGCTATGGAGCTATGGAGCTCTGGTGCTATGGAGCTATGGAGCTCTGGTGCTATGGAGCTCTGGTGCTATGGAGCTCTGGTGCTATGGAGCTATGGAGCTCTGGTGCTATGGAGCTCTGGAGGTATGGAGCTCTGGAGGTATGGAGCTCTGGAGTTATGGAGCTATGGAGCCCTGGAGCTCTGGAGGTATGGAGCTATGGTGCTATGGAGCTCTGAAGCCATGGAGCTCTGGTGCTATGGAGCTATGGAGCTCTGGTGCTATGGAGCTATGGAGCTATGGAGCTCTGGAAGTATGGAGCTCTGGTGCTATGGAGCTATGGAGCTCTGGTGCTATGGAGCTATGGAGCTCTGGTGCTATGGAGCTATGGAGCTCTGGTGCTATGGAGCTCTGGTGCTATGGAGCTCTGGTGCTATGGAGCTATGGAGCTCTGGTGCTATGGAGCTATGGAGCTCTGGAGGTATGGAGCTCTGGAGGTATGGAGCTCTGGAGGTATGGAACTATGGAGCCCTGGAGCTCTGGAGGTATGGAGCTATGGTGCTATGAGCTCTGAAGCCATGGAGCTCTGGTGCTATGGAGCTCTGGAGCTCTGGAGGTATGGAGCTCTGGAGGTATGGAGCTATGGAGCCCTGGAGCTCTGGAGGTATGGAGCTATGGTGCTATGGAGCTCTGAAGCCATGGAGCTCTGGTGCTATGGAGCTCTGGAGCTCTGGAGGTATGGAGCTCTGGAGGTATGGAGCTCTGGAGGTATGGAGCTATGGAGCCCTGGAGCTCTGGAGGTATGGAGCTATGGTGCTATGGAGCTCTGAAGCCATGGAGCTCTGGTGCTATGGAGCTCTGGAGGTATGGAGCTCTGGAGGTATGGAGCTCTGGAGGTATGGAGCTATGGAGCCCTGGAGCTCTGGAGGTATGGAGCTATGGTGCTATGGAGCTCTGAAGCCATGGAGCTCTGGTGCTATGGAGCTCTGGAGGTATGGAGCTCTGGAGGTATGGAGCTCTGGAGGTATGGAGCTATGGAGCCCTGGAGCTCTGGAGGTATGGAGCTATGGTGCTATGGAGCTCTGAAGCCATGGAGCTCTGGTGCTATGGAGCTATGGAGCTCTGGTGCTATGGAGCTATGGAGGTATGGAGCCACCAGCCAGCACCCTCCGTGGCTGGATCAATGGAAGTGTTTTAGGTACCAGGCAGCCAAAGGGCCGAGGCCTCACGCTCGACCACGCCGGCGCAGAGTTCCAGCCGCTCGGATAAGCTCTGTCACTCACCCGCCGCGCAGCCACCGGTAACGGGGAAATGTCGCCGCCTTGTGGACACGCCGTTGTAAATGAATGGGCTTTCGCACTTAGTGCAATTTTCGCCAACTCTCTGACTGGAGCTATGGAAGTATGGAGCTATGGAGCCACCAGCCACCCAGGCTGGAGCTATGGAGCTCTGGAGGTATGGAGCTCTGGTGCTATGGAAGTATGGAGCTATGGAGCTATGGAAGTATGGAGCTATGGAGCTATGGAGCTCTGGAAGTATGGAGCTATGGAGCTCTGGAGGTATGGAGCTATGGAGCCCTGGAGCCCTGGAGCTATGGAGCCCTGGAGCTATGGAGCTATGGAGCCCTGGAGCTATGGAGCTATGGAGCCCTGGAGCTATGGAGCTATGGAGCTCTGGTGCTATGGAGCTATGGAGCTCTGGTGCTATGGAGCTATGGAGCTCTGGTGCTATGGAGCTATGGAGCTCTGGTGCTATGGAGCTATGGAGCTCTGGAAGTATGGAGCTATGGAGCTCTGGAGGTATGGAGCTATGGAGCTCTGGAGGTATGGAGCTATGGAGCCCTGGAGCTATGGAGCCCTGGAGCTATGGAAGTATGGAGCTCTGGTGCTATGGAGCTATGGAGCTCTGGTGCTATGGAGCTATGGAGCTCTGGAGCTATGGAGCTCTGGAGGTATGGAGCTATGGAGCTCTGGAGGTATGGAGCTATGGAGCTATGGAAGTATGGAGCTCTGGTGCTATGGAGCTATGGAGGTCTGGTGCTATGGAGCTATGGAGCTCTGGTGCTATGGAGCTATGGAGCTATGGAGCTCTGGAAGTATGGAGCTCTGGTGCTATGGAGCTATAGAGCTCTGGTGCTATGGAGCTATGGAGCTCTGGTGCTATGGAGCTATGGAGCTCTGGTGCTATGGAGCTATGGTGCTATGGAGCTCTGGTGCTATGGAGCTATGGAGCTCTGGTGCTATGGAGCTATGGAGCTCTGGAGGTATGGAGCTCTGGAGGTATGGAGCTCTGGAGCTCTGGAGGTATGGAGCTATGGAGCTCTGGAGGTATGGAGCTATGGAGCCCTGGAGCTATGGAGCCCTGGAGCTATGGAAGTATGGAGCTCTGGTGCTATGGAGCTATGGAGCTCTGGTGCTATGGAGCTATGGAGCTCTGGAGCTATGGAGCTCTGGAGGTATGGAGCTATGGAGCTCTGGAGGTATGGAGCTATGGAGCTATGGAAGTATGGAGCTCTGGTGCTATGGAGCTATGGAGGTCTGGTGCTATGGAGCTATGGAGCTCTGGTGCTATGGAGCTATGGAGCTATGGAGCTCTGGAAGTATGGAGCTCTGGTGCTATGGAGCTATGGAGCTCTGGTGCTATGGAGCTATGGAGCTCTGGTGCTATGGAGCTATGGAGCTCTGGTGCTATGGAGCTATGGTGCTATGGAGCTCTGGTGCTATGGAGCTATGGAGCTCTGGTGCTATGGAGCTATGGAGCTCTGGAGGTATGGAGCTCTGGAGGTATGGAGCTCTGGAGGTATGGAGCTTTGGAGCCCTGGAGCTCTGGAGGTATGGAGCTATGGTGCTATGGAGCTCTGAAGCCATGGAGCTCTGGTGCTATGGAGCTATGGAGCTCTGGTGCTATGGAGCTATGGAGGTATGGAGCCACCAGCCAGCACCCTCCGTGGCTGGATCAATGGAAGTGTTTTAGGTACCAGGCAGCCAAAGGGCCGAGGCCTCATGCTCGACCACGCCGGCGCAGAGTTCCAGCCGCTCGGATAAGCTCTGTCACTCACCCGCCGCGCAGCCACCGGTAACGGGGAAATGTCGCCGCCTGGCGGACACGCCGTTGTAAATGAATGGGCTTTCGCACTTAGTGCAATTTTCGCCAACTCTCTGACTTAGAGCTATGGAAGTATGGAGCTATGGAGCCACCAGCCACCCAGGCTGGAGCTATGGAGCTCTGGAGGTATGGAGCTCAGGTGCTATGGAAGTATGGAGCTATGGAGCTATGGAAGTATGGAGCTATGGAGCTATGGAGCTCTGGAAGTATGGAGCTATGGAGCTCTGGAGGTATGGAGCTATGGAGCCCTGGAGCCCTGGAGCCCTGGAGCTATGGAGTTCTGGTGCTATGGAGGTATGGAGCTCTGGAGGTATGGAGCTCTGGAGGTATGGAGCTATGGAGCTATGGAGCCCTGGAGCTATGGAGCTATGGAGCCCTGGAGCTATGGAGCTATGGAGCCCTGGAGCTATGGAGCTATGGAGCTCTGGTGCTATGGAGCTATGGAGCTCTGGTGCTATGGAGCTATGGAGCTATGGAGCTCTGGTGCTATGGAGCTATGGAGCTCTGGTGCTATGGAGCTATGGAGCTCTGGAAGTATGGAGCTATGGAGCTCTGGAGGTATGGAGCTATGGAGCCCTGGAGCTATGGAGCCCTGGAGCTATGGAAGTATGGAGCTCTGGTGCTATGGAGCTATGGAGCTCTGGTGCTATGGAGCTATGGAGCTCTGGAGCTATGGAGCTCTGGAGGTATGGAGCTATGGAGCTATGGAGCTCTGGAGGTATGGAGCTATGGAGCTATGGAAGTATGGAGCTCTGGTGCTATGGAGCTATGGAGCTCTGGTGCTATGGAGCTATGGAGCTCTGGTGCTATGGAGCTATGGAGCTCTGGAAGTATGGAGCTCTGGTGCTATGGAGCTATGGAGCTCTGGTGCTATGGAGCTATGGAGCTCTGGTGCTATGGAGCTATGGAGCTCTGGTGCTATGGAGCTCTGGTGCTATGGAGCTCTGGTGCTATGGAGCTATGGAGCTCTGGTGCTATGGAGCTATGGAGCTCTGGAGGTATGGAGCTCTGGAGGTATGGAGCTCTGGAGGTATGGAGCTTTGGAGCCCTGGAGCTCTGGAGGTATGGAGCTATGGTGCTATGGAGCTCTGAAGCCATGGAGCTCTGGTGCTATGGAGCTCTGGAGCTCTGGAGGTATGGAGCTCTGGAGGTATGGAGCTATGGAGCCCTGGAGCTCTGGAGGTATGGAGCTATGGTGCTATGGAGCTCTGAAGCCATGGAGCTCTGGTGCTATGGAGCTCTGGAGCTCTGGAGGTATGGAGCTCTGGAAGTATGGAGCTATGGAGCCCTGGAGCTCTGGAGGTATGGAGCTATGGTGCTATGGAGCTCTGAAGCCATGGAGCTCTGGTGCTATGGAGCTCTGGAGCTCTGGAGGTATGGAGCTCTGGAGGTATGGAGCTATGGAGCCCTGGAGCTCTGGAGGTATGGAGCTATGGTGCTCTGGAAGTATGGAGCTATGGAGCTCTGGAGGTATGGAGCCCTGGAGCTATGGAGCCCTGGAGCTATGGAAGTATGGAGCTCTGGTGCTATGGAGCTATGGAGCTCTGGTGCTATGGAGCTATGGAGCTATGGAGCTCTGGAGCTATGGAGCTCTGGAGGTATGGAGCTATGGAGCTATGGAGCTCTGGAGGTATGGAGCTATGGAGCTATGGAAGTATGGAGCTCTGGTGCTATGGAGCTATGGAGCTCTGGTGCTATGGAGCTATGGAGCTCTGGTGCTATGGAGCTATGGAGCTATGGAGCTCTGGAAGTATGGAGCTCTGGTGCTATGGAGCTATGGAGCTCTGGTGCTATGGAGCTATGGAGCTCTGGTGCTATGGAGCTCTGGTGCTATGGAGCTCTGGTGCTATGGAGCTATGGAGCTCTGGTGCTATGGAGCTATGGAGCTCTGGAGGTATGGAGCTCTGGAGGTATGGAGCTCTGGAGGTATGGAGCTATGGAGCCCTGGAGCTCTGGAGGTATGGAGCTATGGTGCTATGGAGCTCTGAAGCCATGGAGCTCTGGTGCTATGGAGCTCTGGAGCTCTGGAGGTATGGAGCTCTGGAGGTATGGAGCTATGGAGCCCTGGAGCTCTGGAGGTATGGAGCTATGGAGCTCTGAAGCCATGGAGCTCTGGTGCTATGGAGCTCTGGAGCTCTGGAGGTATGGAGCTCTGGAGGTATGGAGCTCTGGAGGTATGGAGCTATGGAGCCCTGGAGCTCTGGAGGTATGGAGCTATGGTGCTATGGAGCTCTGAAGCCATGGAGCTCTGGTGCTATGGAGCTCTGGAGGTATGGAGCTCTGGAGGTATGGAGCTCTGGAGGTATGGAGCTATGGAGCCCTGGAGCTCTGGAGGTATGGAGCTATGGTGCTATGGAGCTCTGAAGCCATGGAGCTCTGGTGCTATGGAGCTCTGGAGGTATGGAGCTCTGGAGGTATGGAGCTCTGGAGGTATGGAGCTATGGAGCCCAGGAGCTCTGGAGGTATGGAGCTATGGTGCTATGGAGCTCTGAAGCCATGGAGCTCTGGTGCTATGGAGCTATGGAGCTCTGGTGCTATGGAGCTATGGAGGTATGGAGCCACCAGCCAGCACCCTCCGTGGCTGGATCAATGGAAGTGTTTTAGGTACCAGGCAGCCAAAGGGCCGAGGCCTCACGCTCGACCACGCCGGCGCAGAGTTCCAGCCGCTCGGATAAGCTCTGTCACTCACCCGCCGCGCAGCCACCGGTAACGGGGAAATGTCGCCGCCTGGCGGACACGCCGTTGTAAATGAATGGGCTTTCGCACTTAGTGCAATTTTCGCCAACTCTCTGACTTAGAACTATGGAAGTATGGAGCTATGGAGCCACCAGCCACCCAGGCTGGAGCTCTGGAGCTCTGGAGGTATGGAGCTCTGGTGCTATGGAAGTATGGAGCTCTGGTGCTATGGAAGTATGGAGCTATGGAGGTATGGAAGTATGGAGCTATGGAAGTATGGAGCTATGGAGCTCTGGAAGTATGGAGCTATGGAGCTCTGGAGGTATGGAGCCCTGGAGCTATGGAGCCCTGGAGCTATGGAAGTATGGAGCTCTGGTGCTATGGAGCTATGGAGCTCTGGTGCTATGGAGCTATGGAGCTATGGAGCTCTGGAGCTATGGAGCTCTGGAGGTATGGAGCTATGGAGCTATGGAGCTCTGGAGGTATGGAGCTATGGAGCTATGGAAGTATGGAGCTCTGGTGCTATGGAGCTATGGAGCTCTGGTGCTATGGAGCTATGGAGCTCTGGTGCTATGGAGCTATGGAGCTATGGAGCTCTGGAAGTATGGAGCTCTGGTGCTATGGAGCTATGGAGCTCTGGTGCTATGGAGCTATGGAGCTCTGGTGCTATGGAGCTCTGGTGCTATGGAGCTCTGGTGCTATGGAGCTATGGAGCTCTGGTGCTATGGAGCTCTGGAGGTATGGAGCTCTGGAGGTATGGAGCTCTGGAGGTATGGAGCTATGGAGCCCTGGAGCTCTGGAGGTATGGAGCTATGGTGCTATGGAGCTCTGAAGCCATGGAGCTCTGGTGCTATGGAGCTATGGAGCTCTGGTGCTATGGAGCTATGGAGCTATGGAGCTCTGGAAGTATGGAGCTCTGGTGCTATGGAGCTATGGAGCTCTGGTGCTATGGAGCTATGGAGCTCTGGTGCTATGGAGCTATGGAGCTCTGGTGCTATGGAGCTCTGGTGCTATGGAGCTCTGGTGCTATGGAGCTATGGAGCTCTGGTGCTATGGAGCTATGGAGCTCTGGAGGTATGGAGCTCTGGAGGTATGGAGCTCTGGAGGTATGGAGCTATGGAGCCCTGGAGCTCTGGAGGTATGGAGCTATGGTGCTATGGAGCTCTGAAGCCATGGAGCTCTGGTGCTATGGAGCTCTGGAGCTCTGGAGGTATGGAGCTCTGGAGGTATGGAGCTATGGAGCCCTGGAGCTCTGGAGGTATGGAGCTATGGTGCTATGGAGCTCTGAAGCCATGGAGCTCTGGTGCTATGGAGCTCTGGAGCTCTGGAGGTATGGAGCTCTGGAGGTATGGAGCTCTGGAGGTATGGAGCTATGGAGCCCTGGAGCTCTGGAGGTATGGAGCTATGGTGCTATGGAGCTCTGAAGCCATGGAGCTCTGGTGCTATGGAGCTCTGGAGGTATGGAGCTCTGGAGGTATGGAGCTCTGGAGGTATGGAGCTATGGAGCCCTGGAGCTCTGGAGGTATGGAGCTATGGTGCTATGGAGCTCTGAAGCCATGGAGCTCTGGTGCTATGGAGCTCTGGAGGTATGGAGCTCTGGAGGTATGGAGCTCTGGAGGTATGGAGCTATGGAGCCCTGGAGCTCTGGAGGTATGGAGCTATGGTGCTATGGAGCTATGGAGCTCTGGAAGTATGGAGCTATGGAGCTCTGGAGGTATGGAGCTATGGAGCCCTGGAGCTATGGAGCCCTGGAGCTATGGAAGTATGGAGCTCTGGTGCTATGGAGCTATGGAGCTCTGGTGCTATGGAGCTATGGAGCTCTGGAGCTATGGAGCTCTGGAGGTATGGAGCTATGGAGCTATGGAGCTCTGGAGGTATGGAGCTATGGAGCTATGGAAGTATGGAGCTCTGGTGCTATGGAGCTATGGAGCTCTGGTGCTATGGAGCTATGGAGCTCTGGTGCTATGGAGCTATGGAGCTCTGGAAGTATGGAGCTCTGGTGCTATGGAGCTATGGAGCTCTGGTGCTATGGAGCTATGGAGCTCTGGTGCTATGGAGCTATGGAGCTCTGGTGCTATGGAGCTCTGGTGCTACGGAGCTCTGGTGCTATGGTGCTATGGAGCTATGGAGCTCTGGAAGTATGGAGCTCTGGTGCTATGGAGCTATGGAGCTTTGGTGCTATGGAGCTATGGAGCTCTGGTGCTATGGAGCTCTGGTGCTATGGAGCTCTGGTGCTATGGAGCTATGGAGCTCTGGTGCTATGGAGCTCTGGAGGTATGGAGCTCTGGAGGTATGGAGCTCTGGAGTTATGGAGCTATGGAGCCCTGGAGCTCTGGAGGTATGGAGCTATGGTGCTATGGAGCTCTGAAGCCATGGAGCTCTGGTGCTATGGAGCTATGGAGCTCTGGTGCTATGGAGCTATGGAGCTATGGAGCTCTGGAGCCCTGGAGCTCTGGAGGTATGGAGCTATGGTGCTATGGAGCTCTGAAGCCATGGAGCTCTGGTGCTATGGAGCTCTGGAGCTCTGGAGGTATGGAGCTCTGGAGGTATGGAGCTCTGGAGGTATGGAGCTATGGAGCCCTGGAGCTCTGGAGGTATGGAGCTATGGTGCTATGGAGCTCTGAAGCCATGGAGCTCTGGTGCTATGGAGCTCTGGAGGTATGGAGCTCTGGAGGTATGGAGCTCTGGAGGTATGGAGCTATGGAGCCCTGGAGCTCTGGAGGTATGGAGCTATGGTGCTATGGAGCTCTGAAGCCATGGAGCTCTGGTGCTATGGAGCTCTGGAGGTATGGAGCTCTGGAGGTATGGAGCTCTGGAGGTATGGAGCTATGGAGCCCTGGAGCTCTGGAGGTATGGAGCTATGGTGCTATGGAGCTCTGAAGCCATGGAGCTCTGGTGCTATGGAGCTCTGGAGGTATGGAGCTCTGGAGGTATGGAGCTCTGGAGGTATGGAGCTATGGAGCCCTGGAGCTCTGGAGGTATGGAGCTATGGTGCTATGGAGCTCTGAAGCCATGGAGCTCTGGTGCTATGGAGCTCTGGAGGTATGGAGCTCTGGAGGTATGGAGCTCTGGAGGTATGGAGCTATGGAGCCCTGGAGCTCTGGAGGTATGGAGCTATGGTGCTATGGAGCTCTGAAGCCATGGAGCTCTGGTGCTATGGAGCTATGGAGCTCTGGTGCTATGGAGCTATGGAGGTATGGAGCCACCAGCCAGCACCCTCCGTGGCTGGATCAATGGAAGTGTTTTAGGTACCAGGCAGCCAAAGGGCCGAGGCCTCACGCTCGACCACGCCGGCGCAGAGTTCCAGCCGCTCGGATAAGCTCTGTCACTCACCCGCCGCGCAGCCACCGGTAACGGGGAAATGTCGCCGCCTGGCGGACACGCCGTTGTAAATGAATGGGCTTTCGCACTTAGTGCAATTTTCGCCAACTCTCTGACTTAGAGCTATGGAAGTATGGAGCTATGGAGCCACCAGCCACCCAGGCTGGAGCTATGGAGCTCTGGAGGTATGGAGCTCAGGTGCTATGGAAGTATGGAGCTATGGAGCTATGGAAGTATGGAGCTATGGAGCTATGGAGCTCTGGAAGTATGGAGCTATGGAGCTCTGGAGGTATGGAGCTATGGAGCCCTGGAGCCCTGGAGCTATGGAGCTCTGGTGCTATGGAGGTATGGAGCTCTGGAGGTATGGAGCTCTGGAGGTATGGAGCTATGGAGCTATGGAGCCCTGGAGCTATGGAGCTATGGAGCCCTGGAGCTATGGAGCTATGGAGCCCTGGAGCTATGGAGCTATGGAGCTCTGGTGCTATGGAGCTATGGAGCTCTGGTGTTATGGAGCTATGGAGCTCTGGTGCTATGGAGCTATGGAGCTCTGGTGCTATGGAGCTATGGAGCTCTGGAAGTATGGAGCTATGGAGCTCTGGAGGTATGGAGCTATGGAGCCCTGGAGCTATGGAGCCCTGGAGCTATGGAAGTATGGAGCTCTGGTGCTATGGAGCTATGGAGCTCTGGTGCTATGGAGCTATGGAGCTCTGGAGCTATGGAGCTCTGGAGGTATGGAGCTATGGAGCTATGGAGCTCTGGAGGTATGGAGCTATGGAGCTATGGAAGTATGGAGCTCTGGTGCTATGGAGCTATGGAGCTCTGGTGCTATGGAGCTATGGAGCTCTGGTGTTATGGAGCTATGGAGCTATGGAGCTCTGGAAGTATGGAGCTCTGGTGCTATGGAGCTATGGAGCTCTGGTGCTATGGAGCTATGGAGCTCTGGTGCTATGGAGCTATGGAGCTCTGGTGCTATGGAGCTCTGGTGCTATGGAGCTCTGGTGCTATGGAGCTATGGAGCTCTGGTGCTATGGAGCTATGGAGCTCTGGAGGTATGGAGCTCTGGAGGTATGGAGCTCTGGAGGTATGGAGCTTTGGAGCCCTGGAGCTCTGGAGGTATGGAGCTATGGTGCTATGGAGCTCTGAAGCCATGGAGCTCTGGTGCTATGGAGCTCTGGAGCTCTGGAGGTATGGAGCTCTGGAGGTATGGAGCTATGGAGCCCTGGAGCTCTGGAGGTATGGAGCTATGGTGCTATGGAGCTCTGAAGCCATGGAGCTCTGGTGCTATGGAGCTCTGGAGCTCTGGAGGTATGGAGCTCTGGAGGTATGGAGCTATGGAGCCCTGGAGCTCTGGAGGTATGGAGCTATGGTGCTATGGAGCTCTGAAGCCATGGAGCTCTGGTGCTATGGAGCTCTGGAGCTCTGGAGGTATGGAGCTCTGGAGGTATGGAGCTCTGGAGGTATGGAGCTATGGAGCCCTGGAGCTCTGGAGGTATGGAGCTATGGTGCTATGGAGCTCTGAAGCCATGGAGCTCTGGTGCTATGGAGCTCTGGAGGTATGGAGCTCTGGAGGTATGGAGCTCTGGAGGTATGGAGCTATGGAGCCCTGGAGCTCTGGAGGTATGGAGCTATGGTGCTATGGAGCTCTGAAGCCATGGAGCTCTGGTGCTATGGAGCTCTGGAGGTATGGAGCTCTGGAGGTATGGAGCTCTGGAGGTATGGAGCTATGGAGCCCTGGAGCTCTGGAGGTATGGAGCTATGGTGCTATGGAGCTCTGAAGCCATGGAGCTCTGGTGCTATGGAGCTCTGGAGGTATGGAGCTCTGGAGGTATGGAGCTCTGGAGGTATGGAGCTATGGAGCCCTGGAGCTCTGGAGGTATGGAGCTATGGTGCTATGGAGCTCTGAAGCCATGGAGCTCTGGTGCTATGGAGCTATGGAGCTCTGGTGCTATGGAGCTATGGAGGTATGGAGCCACCAGCCAGCACCCTCCGTGGCTGGATCAATGGAAGTGTTTTAGGTACCAGGCAGCCAAAGGGCCGAGGCCTCACGCTCGACCACGCCGGCGCAGAGTTCCAGCCGCTCGGATAAGCTCTGTCACTCACCCGCCGCGCAGCCACCGGTAACGGGGAAATGTCGCCGCCTTGTGGACACGCCGTTGTAAATGAATGGGCTTTCGCACTTAGTGCAATTTTCGCCAACTCTCTGACTTAGAGCTATGGAAGTATGGAGCTATGGAGCCACCAGCCACCCAGGCTGGAGCTCTGGAGCTCTGGAGGTATGGAGCTCTGGTGCTATGGAAGTATGGAGCTCTGGTGCTATGGAAGTATGGAGCTATGGAGGTATGGAAGTATGGAGCTATGGAAGTATGGAGCTATGGAGCTCTGGAAGTATGGAGCTATGGAGCTCTGGAGGTATGGAGCCCTGGAGCTATGGAGCCCTGGAGCTATGGAAGTATGGAGCTCTGGTGCTATGGAGCTATGGAGCTCTGGTGCTATGGAGCTATGGAGCTATGGAGCTCTGGAGCTATGGAGCTCTGGAGGTATGGAGCTATGGAGCTATGGAGCTCTGGAGGTATGGAGCTATGGAGCTATGGAAGTATGGAGCTCTGGTGCTATGGAGCTATGGAGCTCTGGTGCTATGGAGCTATGGAGCTCTGGTGCTATGGAGCTATGGAGCTCTGGAAGTATGGAGCTCTGGTGCTATGGAGCTATGGAGCTCTGGTGCTATGGAGCTATGGAGCTCTGGTGCTATGGAGCTCTGGTGCTATGGAGCTCTGGTGCTATGGAGCTATGGAGCTCTGGTGCTATGGAGTTCTGGAGGTATGGAGCTCTGGAGGTATGGAGCTCTGGAGGTATGGAGCTATGGAGCCCTGGAGCTCTGGAGGTATGGAGCTATGGTGCTATGGAGCTCTGAAGCCATGGAGCTCTGGTGCTATGGAGCTATGGAGCTCTGGTGCTATGGAGCTATGGAGCTATGGAGCTCTGGAAGTATGGAGCTCTGGTGCTATGGAGCTATGGAGCTCTGGTGCTATGGAGCTATGGAGCTCTGGTGCTATGGAGCTATGGAGCTCTGGTGCTATGGAGCTCTGGTGCTATGGAGCTCTGGTGCTATGGAGCTATGGAGCTCTGGTGCTATGGAGCTATGGAGCTCTGGAGGTATGGAGCTCTGGAGGTATGGAGCTCTGGAGGTATGGAGCTTTGGAGCCCTGGAGCTCTGGAGGTATGGAGCTATGGTGCTATGGAGCTCTGAAGCCATGGAGCTCTGGTGCTATGGAGCTCTGGAGCTCTGGAGGTATGGAGCTCTGGAGGTATGGAGCTATGGAGCCCTGGAGCTCTGGAGGTATGGAGCTATGGTGCTATGGAGCTCTGAAGCCATGGAGCTCTGGTGCTATGGAGCTCTGGAGCTCTGGAGGTATGGAGCTCTGGAGGTATGGAGCTATGGAGCCCTGGAGCTCTGGAGGTATGGAGCTATGGTGCTATGGAGCTCTGAAGCCATGGAGCTCTGGTGCTATGGAGCTCTGGAGCTCTGGAGGTATGGAGCTCTGGAGGTATGGAGCTCTGGAGGTATGGAGCTATGGAGCCCTGGAGCTCTGGAGGTATGGAGCTATGGTGCTATGGAGCTCTGAAGCCATGGAGCTCTGGTGCTATGGAGCTCTGGAGGTATGGAGCTCTGGAGGTATGGAGCTCTGGAGGTATGGAGCTATGGAGCCCTGGAGCTCTGGAGGTATGGAGCTATGGTGCTATGGAGCTCTGAAGCCATGGAGCTCTGGTGCTATGGAGCTCTGGAGGTATGGAGCTCTGGAGGTATGGAGCTCTGGAGGTATGGAGCTATGGAGCCCTGGAGCTCTGGAGGTATGGAGCTATGGTGCTATGGAGCTCTGAAGCCATGGAGCTCTGGTGCTATGGAGCTCTGGAGGTATGGAGCTCTGGAGGTATGGAGCTCTGGAGGTATGGAGCTATGGAGCCCTGGAGCTCTGGAGGTATGGAGCTATGGTGCTATGGAGCTCTGAAGCCATGGAGCTCTGGTGCTATGGAGCTATGGAGCTCTGGTGCTATGGAGCTATGGAGGTATGGAGCCACCAGCCAGCACCCTCCGTGGCTGGATCAATGGAAGTGTTTTAGGTACCAGGCAGCCAAAGGGCCGAGGCCTCACGCTCGACCACGCCGGCGCAGAGTTCCAGCCGCTCGGATAAGCTCTGTCACTCACCCGCCGCGCAGCCACCGGTAACGGGGAAATGTCGCCGCCTTGTGGACACGCCGTTGTAAATGAATGGGCTTTCGCACTTAGTGCAATTTTCGCCAACTCTCTGACTTAGAGCTATGGAAGTATGGAGCTATGGAGCCACCAGCCACCCAGGCTGGAGCTCTGGAGCTCTGGAGGAATGGAGCTCTGGTGCTATGGAAGTATGGAGCTCTGGTGCTATGGAAGTATGGAGCTATGGAGGTATGGAAGTATGGAGCTATGGAAGTATGGAGCTATGGAGCTCTGGAAGTATGGAGCTATGGAGCTCTGGAGGTATGGAGCCCTGGAGCTATGGAGCCCTGGAGCTATGGAAGTATGGAGCTCTGGTGCTATGGAGCTATGGAGCTCTGGTGCTATGGAGCTATGGAGCTATGGAGCTCTGGAGCTATGGAGCTCTGGAGGTATGGAGCTATGGAGCTATGGAGCTCTGGAGGTATGGAGCTATGGAGCTATGGAAGTATGGAGCTCTGGTGCTATGGAGCTATGGAGCTCTGGTGCTATGGAGCTATGGAGCTCTGGTGCTATGGAGCTATGGAGCTCTGGAAGTATGGAGCTCTGGTGCTATGGAGCTATGGAGCTCTGGTGCTATGGAGCTATGGAGCTCTGGTGCTATGGAGCTCTGGTGCTATGGAGCTCTGGTGCTATGGAGCTATGGAGCTCTGGTGCTATGGAGCTCTGGAGGTATGGAGCTCTGGAGGTATGGAGCTCTGGAGTTATGGAGCTATGGAGCCCTGGAGCTCTGGAGGTATGGAGCTATGGTGCTATGGAGCTCTGAAGCCATGGAGCTCTGGTGCTATGGAGCTATGGAGCTCTGGTGCTATGGAGCTATGGAGCTATGGAGCTCTGGAAGTATGGAGCTCTGGTGCTATGGAGCTATGGAGCTCTGGTGCTATGGAGCTATGGAGCTCTGGTGCTATGGAGCTATGGAGCTCTGGTGCTATGGAGCTCTGGTGCTATGGAGCTCTGGTGCTATGGAGCTATGGAGCTCTGGTGCTATGGAGCTATGGAGCTCTGGAGGTATGGAGCTCTGGAGGTATGGAGCTCTGGAGGTATGGAACTATGGAGCCCTGGAGCTCTGGAGGTATGGAGCTATGGTGCTATGAGCTCTGAAGCCATGGAGCTCTGGTGCTATGGAGCTCTGGAGCTCTGGAGGTATGGAGCTCTGGAGGTATGGAGCTATGGAGCCCTGGAGCTCTGGAGGTATGGAGCTATGGTGCTATGGAGCTCTGAAGCCATGGAGCTCTGGTGCTATGGAGCTCTGGAGCTCTGGAGGTATGGAGCTCTGGAGGTATGGAGCTCTGGAGGTATGGAGCTATGGAGCCCTGGAGCTCTGGAGGTATGGAGCTATGGTGCTATGGAGCTCTGAAGCCATGGAGCTCTGGTGCTATGGAGCTCTGGAGGTATGGAGCTCTGGAGGTATGGAGCTCTGGAGGTATGGAGCTATGGAGCCCTGGAGCTCTGGAGGTATGGAGCTATGGTGCTATGGAGCTCTGAAGCCATGGAGCTCTGGTGCTATGGAGCTCTGGAGGTATGGAGCTCTGGAGGTATGGAGCTCTGGAGGTATGGAGCTATGGAGCCCTGGAGCTCTGGAGGTATGGAGCTATGGTGCTATGGAGCTCTGAAGCCATGGAGCTCTGGTGCTATGGAGCTATGGAGCTCTGGTGCTATGGAGCTATGGAGGTATGGAGCCACCAGCCAGCACCCTCCGTGGCTGGATCAATGGAAGTGTTTTAGGTACCAGGCAGCCAAAGGGCCGAGGCCTCACGCTCGACCACGCCGGCGCAGAGTTCCAGCCGCTCGGATAAGCTCTGTCACTCACCCGCCGCGCAGCCACCGGTAACGGGGAAATGTCGCCGCCTTGTGGACACGCCGTTGTAAATGAATGGGCTTTCGCACTTAGTGCAATTTTCGCCAACTCTCTGACTGGAGCTATGGAAGTATGGAGCTATGGAGCCACCAGCCACCCAGGCTGGAGCTATGGAGCTCTGGAGGTATGGAGCTCTGGTGCTATGGAAGTATGGAGCTATGGAGCTATGGAAGTATGGAGCTATGGAGCTATGGAGCTCTGGAAGTATGGAGCTATGGAGCTCTGGAGGTATGGAGCTATGGAGCCCTGGAGCCCTGGAGCTATGGAGCCCTGGAGCTATGGAGCTATGGAGCCCTGGAGCTATGGAGCTATGGAGCCCTGGAGCTATGGAGCTATGGAGCTCTGGTGCTATGGAGCTATGGAGCTCTGGTGCTATGGAGCTATGGAGCTCTGGTGCTATGGAGCTATGGAGCTCTGGTGCTATGGAGCTATGGAGCTCTGGAAGTATGGAGCTATGGAGCTCTGGAGGTATGGAGCTATGGAGCTCTGGAGGTATGGAGCTATGGAGCCCTGGAGCTATGGAGCCCTGGAGCTATGGAAGTATGGAGCTCTGGTGCTATGGAGCTATGGAGCTCTGGTGCTATGGAGCTATGGAGCTCTGGAGCTATGGAGCTCTGGAGGTATGGAGCTATGGAGCTCTGGAGGTATGGAGCTATGGAGCTATGGAAGTATGGAGCTCTGGTGCTATGGAGCTATGGAGGTCTGGTGCTATGGAGCTATGGAGCTCTGGTGCTATGGAGCTATGGAGCTATGGAGCTCTGGAAGTATGGAGCTCTGGTGCTATGGAGCTATAGAGCTCTGGTGCTATGGAGCTATGGAGCTCTGGTGCTATGGAGCTATGGAGCTCTGGTGCTATGGAGCTATGGTGCTATGGAGCTCTGGTGCTATGGAGCTATGGAGCTCTGGTGCTATGGAGCTATGGAGCTCTGGAGGTATGGAGCTCTGGAGGTATGGAGCTCTGGAGCTCTGGAGGTATGGAGCTATGGAGCTCTGGAGGTATGGAGCTATGGAGCCCTGGAGCTATGGAGCCCTGGAGCTATGGAAGTATGGAGCTCTGGTGCTATGGAGCTATGGAGCTCTGGAGCTCTGGTGCTATGGAGCTATGGAGCTCTGGAGCTATGGAGCTCTGGAGGTATGGAGCTATGGAGCTCTGGAGGTATGGAGCTATGGAGCTATGGAAGTATGGAGCTCTGGTGCTATGGAGCTATGGAGGTCTGGTGCTATGGAGCTATGGAGCTCTGGTGCTATGGAGCTATGGAGCTATGGAGCTCTGGAAGTATGGAGCTCTGGTGCTATGGAGCTATGGAGCTCTGGTGCTATGGAGCTATGGAGCTCTGGTGCTATGGAGCTATGGAGCTCTGGTGCTATGGAGCTATGGTGCTATGGAGCTCTGGTGCTATGGAGCTATGGAGCTCTGGTGCTATGGAGCTATGGAGCTCTGGAGGTATGGAGCTCTGGAGGTATGGAGCTCTGGAGGTATGGAGCTTTGGAGCCCTGGAGCTCTGGAGGTATGGAGCTATGGTGCTATGGAGCTCTGAAGCCATGGAGCTCTGGTGCTATGGAGCTATGGAGCTCTGGTGCTATGGAGCTATGGAGGTATGGAGCCACCAGCCAGCACCCTCCGTGGCTGGATCAATGGAAGTGTTTTAGGTACCAGGCAGCCAAAGGGCCGAGGCCTCATGCTCGACCACGCCGGCGCAGAGTTCCAGCCGCTCGGATAAGCTCTGTCACTCACCCGCCGCGCAGCCACCGGTAACGGGGAAATGTCGCCGCCTGGCGGACACGCCGTTGTAAATGAATGGGCTTTCGCACTTAGTGCAATTTTCGCCAACTCTCTGACTTAGAGCTATGGAAGTATGGAGCTATGGAGCCACCAGCCACCCAGGCTGGAGCTATGGAGCTCTGGAGGTATGGAGCTCAGGTGCTATGGAAGTATGGAGCTATGGAGCTATGGAAGTATGGAGCTATGGAGCTATGGAGCTCTGGAAGTATGGAGCTATGGAGCTCTGGAGGTATGGAGCTATGGAGCCCTGGAGCCCTGGAGCCCTGGAGCTATGGAGTTCTGGTGCTATGGAGGTATGGAGCTCTGGAGGTATGGAGCTCTGGAGGTATGGAGCTATGGAGCTATGGAGCCCTGGAGCTATGGAGCTATGGAGCCCTGGAGCTATGGAGCTATGGAGCCCTGGAGCTATGGAGCTATGGAGCTCTGGTGCTATGGAGCTATGGAGCTCTGGTGCTATGGAGCTATGGAGCTATGGAGCTCTGGTGCTATGGAGCTATGGAGCTCTGGTGCTATGGAGCTATGGAGCTCTGGAAGTATGGAGCTATGGAGCTCTGGAGGTATGGAGCTATGGAGCCCTGGAGCTATGGAGCCCTGGAGCTATG
The DNA here is from genome assembly GCF_054491065.1 of Syngnathus leptorhynchus. Taxonomy (NCBI): domain Eukaryota; kingdom Metazoa; phylum Chordata; class Actinopteri; order Syngnathiformes; family Syngnathidae; genus Syngnathus; species Syngnathus leptorhynchus. Next base: position 622,899 of record NW_028231999.1, read on the forward strand.
GAAGTATGGAGCTCTGGTGCTATGGAGCTATGGAGCTCTGGTGCTATGGAGCTATGGAGCTCTGGAGCTATGGAGCTCTGGAGGTATGGAGCTATGGAGCTATGGAGCTCTGGAGGTATGGAGCTATGGAGCTATGGAAGTATGGAGCTCTGGTGCTATGGAGCTATGGAGCTCTGGTGCTATGGAGCTATGGAGCTCTGGTGCTATGGAGCTATGGAGCTCTGGAAGTATGGAGCTCTGGTGCTATGGAGCTATGGAGCTCTGGTGCTATGGAGCTATGGAGCTCTGGTGCTATGGAGCTATGGAGCTCTGGTGCTATGGAGCTCTGGTGCTATGGAGCTCTGGTGCTATGGAGCTATGGAGCTCTGGTGCTATGGAGCTATGGAGCTCTGGAGGTATGGAGCTCTGGAGGTATGGAGCTCTGGAGGTATGGAGCTTTGGAGCCCTGGAGCTCTGGAGGTATGGAGCTATGGTGCTATGGAGCTCTGAAGCCATGGAGCTCTGGTGCTATGGAGCTCTGGAGCTCTGGAGGTATGGAGCTCTGGAGGTATGGAGCTATGGAGCCCTGGAGCTCTGGAGGTATGGAGCTATGGTGCTATGGAGCTCTGAAGCCATGGAGCTCTGGTGCTATGGAGCTCTGGAGCTCTGGAGGTATGGAGCTCTGGAAGTATGGAGCTATGGAGCCCTGGAGCTCTGGAGGTATGGAGCTATGGTGCTATGGAGCTCTGAAGCCATGGAGCTCTGGTGCTATGGAGCTCTGGAGCTCTGGAGGTATGGAGCTCTGGAGGTATGGAGCTCTGGAGGTATGGAGCTATGGAGCCCTGGAGCTCTGGAGGTATGGAGCTATGGTGCTCTGGAAGTATGGAGCTATGGAGCTCTGGAGGTATGGAGCCCTGGAGCTATGGAGCCCTGGAGCTATGGAAGTATGGAGCTCTGGTGCTATGGAGCTATGGAGCTCTGGTGCTATGGAGCTATGGAGCTATGGAGCTCTGGAGCTATGGAGCTCTGGAGGTATGGAGCTATGGAGCTATGGAGCTCTGGAGGTATGGAGCTATGGAGCTATGGAAGTATGGAGCTCTGGTGCTATGGAGCTATGGAGCTCTGGTGCTATGGAGCTATGGAGCTCTGGTGCTATGGAGCTATGGAGCTACGGAGCTCTGGAAGTATGGAGCTCTGGTGCTATGGAGCTATGGAGCTCTGGTGCTATGGAGCTATGGAGCTCTGGTGCTATGGAGCTCTGGTGCTATGGAGCTCTGGTGCTATGGAGCTATGGAGCTCTGGTGCTATGGAGCTATGGAGCTCTGGAGGTATGGAGCTCTGGAGGTATGGAGCTCTGGAGGTATGGAGCTATGGAGCCCTGGAGCTCTGGAGGTATGGAGCTATGGTGCTATGGAGCTCTGAAGCCATGGAGCTCTGGTGCTATGGAGCTCTGGAGCTCTGGAGGTATGGAGCTCTGGAGGTATGGAGCTATGGAGCCCTGGAGCTCTGGAGGTATGGAGCTATGGAGCTCTGAAGCCATGGAGCTCTGGTGCTATGGAGCTCTGGAGCTCTGGAGGTATGGAGCTCTGGAGGTATGGAGCTCTGGAGGTATGGAGCTATGGAGCCCTGGAGCTCTGGAGGTATGGAGCTATGGTGCTATGGAGCTCTGAAGCCATGGAGCTCTGGTGCTATGGAGCTCTGGAGGTATGGAGCTCTGGAGGTATGGAGCTCTGGAGGTATGGAGCTATGGAGCCCTGGAGCTCTGGAGGTATGGAGCTATGGTGCTATGGAGCTCTGAAGCCATGGAGCTCTGGTGCTATGGAGCTCTGGAGGTATGGAGCTCTGGAGGTATGGAGCTCTGGAGGTATGGAGCTATGGAGCCCAGGAGCTCTGGAGGTATGGAGCTATGGTGCTATGGAGCTCTGAAGCCATGGAGCTCTGGTGCTATGGAGCTATGGAGCTCTGGTGCTATGGAGCTATGGAGGTATGGAGCCACCAGCCAGCACCCTCCGTGGCTGGATCAATGGAAGTGTTTTAGGTACCAGGCAGCCAAAGGGCCGAGGCCTCACGCTCGACCACGCCGGCGCAGAGTTCCAGCCGCTCGGATAAGCTCTGTCACTCACCCGCCGCGCAGCCACCGGTAACGGGGAAATGTCGCCGCCTGGCGGACACGCCGTTGTAAATGAATGGGCTTTCGCACTTAGTGCAATTTTCGCCAACTCTCTGACTTAGAGCTATGGAAGTATGGAGCTATGGAGCCACCAGCCACCCAGGCTGGAGCTCTGGAGCTCTGGAGGTATGGAGCTCTGGTGCTATGGAAGTATGGAGCTCTGGTGCTATGGAAGTATGGAGCTATGGAGGTATGGAAGTATGGAGCTATGGAAGTATGGAGCTATGGAGCTCTGGAAGTATGGAGCTATGGAGCTCTGGAGGTATGGAGCCCTGGAGCTATGGAGCCCTGGAGCTATGGAAGTATGGAGCTCTGGTGCTATGGAGCTATGGAGCTCTGGTGCTATGGAGCTATGGAGCTATGGAGCTCTGGAGCTATGGAGCTCTGGAGGTATGGAGCTATGGAGCTATGGAGCTCTGGAGGTATGGAGCTATGGAGCTATGGAAGTATGGAGCTCTGGTGCTATGGAGCTATGGAGCTCTGGTGCTATGGAGCTATGGAGCTCTGGTGCTATGGAGCTATGGAGCTATGGAGCTCTGGAAGTATGGAGCTCTGGTGCTATGGAGCTATGGAGCTCTGGTGCTATGGAGCTATGGAGCTCTGGTGCTATGGAGCTCTGGTGCTATGGAGCTCTGGTGCTATGGAGCTATGGAGCTCTGGTGCTATGGAGCTCTGGAGGTATGGAGCTCTGGAGGTATGGAGCTCTGGAGGTATGGAGCTATGGAGCCCTGGAGCTCTGGAGGTATGGAGCTATGGTGCTATGGAGCTCTGAAGCCATGGAGCTCTGGTGCTATGGAGCTATGGAGCTCTGGTGCTATGGAGCTATGGAGCTATGGAGCTCTGGAAGTATGGAGCTCTGGTGCTATGGAGCTATGGAGCTCTGGTGCTATGGAGCTATGGAGCTCTGGTGCTATGGAGCTATGGAGCTCTGGTGCTATGGAGCTCTGGTGCTATGGAGCTCTGGTGCTATGGAGCTATGGAGCTCTGGTGCTATGGAGCTATGGAGCTCTGGAGGTATGGAGCTCTGGAGGTATGGAGCTCTGGAGGTATGGAGCTATGGAGCCCTGGAGCTCTGGAGGTATGGAGCTATGGTGCTATGGAGCTCTGAAGCCATGGAGCTCTGGTGCTATGGAGCTCTGGAGCTCTGGAGGTATGGAGCTCTGGAGGTATGGAGCTATGGAGCCCTGGAGCTCTGGAGGTATGGAGCTATGGTGCTATGGAGCTCTGAAGCCATGGAGCTCTGGTGCTATGGAGCTCTGGAGCTCTGGAGGTATGGAGCTCTGGAGGTATGGAGCTCTGGAGGTATGGAGCTATGGAGCCCTGGAGCTCTGGAGGTATGGAGCTATGGTGCTATGGAGCTCTGAAGCCATGGAGCTCTGGTGCTATGGAGCTCTGGAGGTATGGAGCTCTGGAGGTATGGAGCTCTGGAGGTATGGAGCTATGGAGCCCTGGAGCTCTGGAGGTATGGAGCTATGGAGCTATGGTGCTATGGAGCTCTGAAGCCATGGAGCTCTGGTGCTATGGAGCTCTGGAGGTATGGAGCTCTGGAGGTATGGAGCTCTGGAGTTATGGAGCTATGGAGCCCTGGAGCTCTGGAGGTATGGAGCTATGGTGCTATGGAGCTCTGAAGCCATGGAGCTCTGGTGCTATGGAGCTATGGAGCTCTGGTGCTATGGAGCTATGGAGGTATGGAGCCACCAGCCAGCACCCTCCGTGGCTGGATCAATGGAAGTGTTTTAGGTACCAGGCAGCCAAAGGGCCGAGGCCTCACGCTCGACCACGCCGGCGCAGAGTTCCAGCCGCTCGGATAAGCTCTGTCACTCACCCGCCGCGCAGCCACCGGTAACGGGGAAATGTCGCCGCCTGGCGGACACGCCGTTGTAAATGAATGGGCTTTCGCACTTAGTGCAATTTTCGCCAACTCTCTGACTTAGAGCTATGGAAGTATGGAGCTATGGAGCCACCAGCCACCCAGGCTGGAGCTATGGAGCTCTGGAGGTATGGAGCTCAGGTGCTATGGAAGTATGGAGCTATGGAGCTATGGAAGTATGGAGCTATGGAGCTATGGAGCTCTGGAAGTATGGAGCTATGGAGCTCTGGAGGTATGGAGCTATGGAGCCCTGGAGCCCTGGAGCTATGGAGGTATGGAGCTCTGGAGGTATGGAGCTCTGGAGCTCTGGAGCTCTGGAGGTATGGAGCTATGGAGCCCTGGAGCCCTGGAGCTATGGAGCTCTGGTGCTATGGAGGTATGGAGCTCTGGAGGTATGGAGCTCTGGAGGTATGGAGCTATGGAGCTATGGAGCCCTGGAGCTATGGAGCTATGGAGCCCTGGAGCTATGGAGCTATGGAGCCCTGGAGCTATGGAGCTATGGAGCTCTGGTGCTATGGAGCTATGGAGCTCTGGTGCTATGGAGCTATGGAGCTCTGGTGCTATGGAGCTATGGAGCTCTGGTGCTATGGAGCTATGGAGCTCTGGAAGTATGGAGCTATGGAGCTCTGGAGGTATGGAGCTATGGAGCCCTGGAGCTATGGAGCCCTGGAGCTATGGAAGTATGGAGCTCTGGTGCTATGGAGCTATGGAGCTCTGGTGCTATGGAGCTATGGAGCTCTGGAGCTATGGAGCTCTGGAGGTATGGAGCTATGGAGCTATGGAGCTCTGGAGGTATGGAGGTATGGAGCTCTGGAGGTATGGAGCTATGGAGCTATGGAGCCCTGGAGCTATGGAGCTATGGAGCTCTGGAGCTCTGGAGGTATGGAGCTCTGGTGCTATGGAAGTATGGAGCTCTGGTGCTATGGAAGTATGGAGCTATGGAGGTATGGAAGTATGGAGCTATGGAAGTATGGAGCTATGGAGCTCTGGAAGTATGGAGCTATGGAGCTCTGGAGGTATGGAGCCCTGGAGCTATGGAGCCCTGGAGCTATGGAAGTATGGAGCTCTGGTGCTATGGAGCTATGGAGCTCTGGTGCTATGGAGCTATGGAGCTATGGAGCTCTGGAGCTATGGAGCTCTGGAGGTATGGAGCTATGGAGCTATGGAGCTCTGGAGGTATGGAGCTATGGAGCTATGGAAGTATGGAGCTCTGGTGCTATGGAGCTATGGAGCTCTGGTGCTATGGAGCTATGGAGCTCTGGTGCTATGGAGCTATGGAGCTCTGGAAGTATGGAGCTCTGGTGCTATGGAGCTATGGAGCTCTGGTGCTATGGAGCTATGGAGCTCTGGTGCTATGGAGCTCTGGTGCTATGGAGCTCTGGTGCTATGGAGCTATGGAGCTCTGGTGCTATGGAGCTCTGGAGGTATGGAGCTCTGGAGGTATGGAGCTCTGGAGGTATGGAGCTATGGAGCCCTGGAGCTCTGGAGGTATGGAGCTATGGTGCTATGGAGCTCTGAAGCCATGGAGCTCTGGTGCTATGGAGCTATGGAGCTCTGGTGCTATGGAGCTATGGAGCTATGGAGCTCTGGAAGTATGGAGCTCTGGTGCTATGGAGCTATGGAGCTCTGGTGCTATGGAGCTATGGAGCTCTGGTGCTATGGAGCTATGGAGCTCTGGTGCTATGGAGCTCTGGTGCTATGGAGCTCTGGAGGTATGGAGCTCTGGAGGTATGGAGCTCTGGAGGTATGGAGCTATGGAGCCCTGGAGCTCTGGAGGTATGGAGCTATGGTGCTATGGAGCTCTGAAGCCATGGAGCTCTGGTGCTATGGAGCTCTGGAGGTATGGAGCTCTGGAGGTATGGAGCTCTGGAGGTATGGAGCTATGGAGCCCTGGAGCTCTGGAGGTATGGAGCTATGGAGCTATGGTGCTATGGAGCTCTGAAGCCATGGAGCTCTGGTGCTATGGAGCTCTGGAGGTATGGAGCTCTGGAGGTATGGAGCTCTGGAGGTATGGAGCTATGGAGCCCTGGAGCTCTGGAGGTATGGAGCTATGGTGCTATGGAGCTCTGAAGCCATGGAGCTCTGGTGCTATGGAGCTATGGAGCTCTGGTGCTATGGAGCTATGGAGGTATGGAGCCACCAGCCAGCACCCTCCGTGGCTGGATCAATGGAAGTGTTTTAGGTACCAGGCAGCCAAAGGGCCGAGGCCTCACGCTCGACCACGCCGGCGCAGAGTTCCAGCCGCTCGGATAAGCTCTGTCACTCACCCGCCGCGCAGCCACCGGTAACGGGGAAATGTCACCGCCTTGTGGACACGCCGTTGTAAATGAATGGGCTTTCGCACTTAGTGCAATTTTCGCCAACTCTCTGACTTAGAGCTATGGAAGTATGGAGCTATGGAGCCACCAGCCACCCAGGCTGGAGCTCTGGAGCTCTGGAGGTATGGAGCTCTGGTGCTATGGAAGTATGGAGCTCTGGTGCTATGGAAGTATGGAGCTATGGAGGTATGGAAGTATGGAGCTATGGAAGTATGGAGCTATGGAGCTCTGGAAGTATGGAGCTATGGAGCTCTGGAGGTATGGAGCCCTGGAGCTATGGAGCCCTGGAGCTATGGAAGTATGGAGCTCTGGTGCTATGGAGCTATGGAGCTCTGGTGCTATGGAGCTATGGAGCTATGGAGCTCTGGAGCTATGGAGCTCTGGAGGTATGCAGCTATGGAGCTATGGAGCTCTGGAGGTATGGAGCTATGGAGCTATGGAAGTATGGAGCTCTGGTGCTATGGAGCTATGGAGCTCTGGTGCTATGGAGCTATGGAGCTCTGGTGCTATGGAGCTATGGAGCTATGGAGCTCTGGAAGTATGGAGCTCTGGTGCTATGGAGCTCTGGAGCTCTGGAGGTATGGAGCTCTGGAGGTATGGAGCTATGGAGCCCTGGAGCTCTGGAGGTATGGAGCTATGGTGCTATGGAGCTCTGAAGCCATGGAGCTCTGGTGCTATGGAGCTCTGGAGCTCTGGAGGTATGGAGCTCTGGAGGTATGGAGCTCTGGAGGTATGGAGCTATGGAGCCCTGGAGCTCTGGAGGTATGGAGCTATGGAGCCCTGGAGCTCTGGAGGTATGGAGCTATGGTGCTATGGAGCTCTGAAGCCATGGAGCTCTGGTGCTATGGAGCTATGGAGCTCTGGTGCTATGGAGCTCTGGAGGTATGGAGCCACCAGCCAGCACCCTCCGTGGCTGGATCAATGGAAGTGTTTTAGGTACCAGGCAGCCAAAGGGCCGAGGCCTCACGCTCGACCACGCCGGCGCAGAGTTCCAGCCGCTCGGATAAGCTCTGTCACTCACCCGCCGCGCAGCCACCGGTAACGGGGAAATGTCGCCGCCTGGCGGACACGCCGTTGTAAATGAATGGGCTTTCGCACTTAGTGCAATTTTCGCCAACTCTCTGACTTAGAGCTATGGAAGTATGGAGCTATGGAGCCACCAGCCACCCAGGCTGGAGCTCTGGAGCTCTGGAGGTATGGAGCTCTGGTGCTATGGAAGTATGGAGCTCTGGTGCTATGGAAGTATGGAGCTATGGAGGTATGGAAGTATGGAGCTATGGAAGTATGGAGCTATGGAGCTCTGGAAGTATGGAGCTATGGAGCTCTGGTGCTATGGAGGTATGGAGCTCTGGAGGTATGGAGCTCTGGAGGTATGGAGCTATGGAGCTATGGAGCCCTGGAGCTATGGAGCTATGGAGCCCTGGAGCTATGGAGCTATGGAGCCCTGGAGCTATGGAGCTATGGAGCTCTGGTGCTATGGAGCTATGGAGCTCTGGTGCTATGGAGCTATGGAGCTCTGGTGCTATGGAGCTATGGAGCTCTGGTGCTATGGAGCTATGGAGCTCTGGAAGTATGGAGCTATGGAGCTCTGGAGGTATGGAGCTATGGAGCCCTGGAGCTATGGAGCCCTGGAGCTATGGAAGTATGGAGCTCTGGTGCTATGGAGCTATGGAGCTCTGGTGCTATGGAGCTATGGAGCTCTGGAGCTATGGAGCTCTGGAGGTATGGAGCTATGGAGCTATGGAGCTCTGGAGGTATGGAGCTATGGAGCTATGGAAGTATGGAGCTCTGGTGCTATGGAGCTATGGAGCTCTGGTGCTATGGAGCTATGGAGCTCTGGTGCTATGGAGCTATGGAGCTATGGAGCTCTGGAAGTATGGAGCTCTGGTGCTATGGAGCTATGGAGCTCTGGTGCTATGGAGCTATGGAGCTCTGGTGCTATGGAGCTATGGAGCTCTGGTGCTATGGAGCTCTGGTGCTATGGAGCTATGGAGCTCTGGTGCTATGGAGCTATGGAGCTCTGGAGGTATGGAGCTCTGGAGGTATGGAGCTCTGGAGGTATGGAGCTTTGGAGCCCTGGAGCTCTGGAGGTATGGAGCTATGGTGCTATGGAGCTCTGAAGCCATGGAGCTCTGGTGCTATGGAGCTCTGGAGCTCTGGAGGTATGGAGCTCTGGAGGTATGGAGCTATGGAGACCTGGAGCTCTGGAGGTATGGAGCTATGGTGCTATGGAGCTCTGAAGCCATGGAGCTCTGGTGCTATGGAGCTCTGGAGCTCTGGAGGTATGGAGCTCTGGAGGTATGGAGCTATGGAGCCCTGGAGCTCTGGAGGTATGGAGCTATGGTGCTATGGAGCTCTGAAGCCATGGAGCTCTGGTGCTATGGAGCTCTGAAGCTCTGGAGGTATGGAGCTCTGGAGGTATGGAGCTCTGGAGGTATGGAGCTATGGAGCCCTGGAGCTCTGGAGGTATGGAGCTATGGTGCTATGGAGCTCTGAAGCCATGGAGCTCTGGTGCTATGGAGCTCTGGAGGTATGGAGCTCTGGAGGTATGGAGCTCTGGAAGTATGGAGCTATGGAGCCCTGGAGCTCTGGAGGTATGGAGCTATGGTGCTATGGAGCTCTGAAGCCATGGAGCTCTGGTGCTATGGAGCTCTGGAGGTATGGAGCTCTGGAGGTATGGAGCTCTGGAGGTATGGAGCTATGGAGCCCTGGAGCTCTGGAGGTATGGAGCTATGGTGCTATGGAGCTCTGAAGCCATGGAGCTCTGGTGCTATGGAGCTATGGAGCTCTGGTGCTATGGAGCTATGGAGGTATGGAGCCACCAGCCAGCACCCTCCGTGGCTGGATCAATGGAAGTGTTTTAGGTACCAGGCAGCCAAAGGGCCGAGGCCTCACGCTCGACCACGCCGGCGCAGAGTTCCAGCCACTCGGATAAGCTCTGTCACTCACCCGCCGCGCAGCCACCGGTAACGGGGAAATGTCGCCGCCTTGTGGACACGCCGTTGTAAATGAATGGGCTTTCGCACTTAGTGCAATTTTCGCCAACTCTCTGACTTAGAGCTATGGAAGTATGGAGCTATGGAGCCACCAGCCACCCAGGCTGGAGCTCTGGAGCTCTGGAGGTATGGAGCTCTGGTGCTATGGAAGTATGGAGCTCTGGTGCTATGGAAGTATGGAGCTATGGAGGTATGGAAGTATGGAGCTATGGAAGTATGGAGCTATGGAGCTCTGGAAGTATGGAGCTATGGAGCTCTGGAGGTATGGAGCCCTGGAGCTATGGAGCCCTGGAGCTATGGAAGTATGGAGCTCTGGTGCTATGGAGCTATGGAGCTCTGGTGCTATGGAGCTATGGAGCTATGGAGCTCTGGAGCTATGGAGCTCTGGAGGTATGGAGGTATGGAGCTATGGAGCTCTGGAGGTATGGAGCTATGGAGCCCTGGAGCTCTGGAGGTATGGAGCTATGGTGCTATGGAGCTCTGAAGCCATGGAGCTCTGGTGCTATGGAGCTCTGGAGGTATGGAGCTCTGGAGGTATGGAGCTCTGGAGGTATGGAGCTATGGAGCCCTGGAGCTCTGGAGGTATGGAGCTATGGTGCTATGGAGCTCTGAAGCCATGGAGCTCTGGTGCTATGGAGCTCTGGAGGTATGGAGCTCTGGAGGTATGGAGCTCTGGAGGTATGGAGCTATGGAGCCCTGGAGCTCTGGAGGTATGGAGCTATGGTGCTATGGAGCTCTGAAGCCATGGAGCTCTGGTGCTATGGAGCTATGGAGCTCTGGTGCTATGGAGCTATGGAGGTATGGAGCCACCAGCCAGCACCCTCCGTGGCTGGATCAATGGAAGTGTTTTAGGTACCAGGCAGCCAAAGGGCCGAGGCCTCACGCTCGACCACGCCGGCGCAGAGTTCCAGCCGCTCGGATAAGCTCTGTCACTCACCCGCCGCGCAGCCACCGGTAACGGGGAAATGTCGCCGCCTTGTGGACACGCCGTTGTAAATGAATGGGCTTTCGCACTTAGTGCAATTTTCGCCAACTCTCTGACTTAGAGCTATGGAAGTATGGAGCTATGGAGCCACCAGCCACCCAGGCTGGAGCTCTGGAGCTCTGGAGGTATGGAGCTCTGGTGCTATGGAAGTATGGAGCTCTGGTGCTATGGAAGTATGGAGCTATGGAGGTATGGAAGTATGGAGCTATGGAAGTATGGAGCTATGGAGCTCTGGAAGTATGGAGCTATGGAGCTCTGGAGGTATGGAGCCCTGGAGCTATGGAGCCCTGGAGCTATGGAAGTATGGAGCTCTGGTGCTATGGAGCTATGGAGCTCTGGTGCTATGGAGCTATGGAGCTATGGAGCTCTGGAGCTATGGAGCTCTGGAGGTATGGAGCTATGGAGCTATGGAGCTCTGGAGGTATGGAGCTATGGAGCCCTGGAGCTCTGGAGGTATGGAGCTATGGTGCTATGGAGCTCTGAAGCCATGGAGCTCTGGTGCTATGGAGCTCTGGAGGTATGGAGCTCTGGAGGTATGGAGCTCTGGAGGTATGGAGCTATGGAGCCCTGGAGCTCTGGAGGTATGGAGCTATGGTGCTATGGAGCTCTGAAGCCATGGAGCTCTGGTGCTATGGAGCTCTGGAGGTATGGAGCTCTGGAGGTATGGAGCTCTGGAGGTATGGAGCTATGGAGCCCTGGAGCTCTGGAGGTATGGAGCTATGGTGCTATGGAGCTCTGAAGCCATGGAGCTCTGGTGCTATGGAGCTATGGAGCTCTGGTGCTATGGAGCTATGGAGGTATGGAGCCACCAGCCAGCACCCTCCGTGGCTGGATCAATGGAAGTGTTTTAGGTACCAGGCAGCCAAAGGGCCGAGGCCTCACGCTCGACCACGCCGGCGCAGAGTTCCAGCCGCTCGGATAAGCTCTGTCACTCACCCGCCGCGCAGCCACCGGTAACGGGGAAATGTCGCCGCCTGGCGGACACGCCGTTGTAAATGAATGGGCTTTCGCACTTAGTGCAATTTTCGCCAACTCTCTGACTTAGAGCTATGGAAGTATGGAGCTATGGAGCCACCAGCCACCCAGGCTGGAGCTATGGAGCTCTGGAGGTATGGAGCTCAGGTGCTATGGAAGTATGGAGCTATGGAGCTATGGAAGTATGGAGCTATGGAGCTATGGAGCTCTGGAAGTATGGAGCTATGGAGCTCTGGAGGTATGGAGCTATGGAGCCCTGGAGCCCTGGAGCTATGGAGTTCTGGTGCTATGGAGGTATGGAGCTCTGGAGGTATGGAGCTCTGGAGGTATGGAGCTATGGAGCTATGGAGCCCTGGAGCTATGGAGCTATGGAGCCCTGGAGCTATGGAGCTATGGAGCCCTGGAGCTATGGAGCTCTGGTGCTATGGAGCTATGGAGCTCTGGTGCTATGGAGCTATGGAGCTCTGGTGCTATGGAGCTATGGAGCTCTGGTGCTATGGAGCTATGGAGCTCTGGAAGTATGGAGCTATGGAGCTCTGGAGGTATGGAGCTATGGAGCCCTGGAGCTATGGAGCCCTGGAGCTATGGAAGTATGGAGCTCTGGTGCTATGGAGCTATGGAGCTCTGGTGCTATGGAGCTATGGAGCTCTGGAGCTATGGAGCTCTGGAGGTATGGAGCTATGGAGCTATGGAGCTCTGGAGGTATGGAGCTATGGAGCTATGGAAGTATGGAGCTCTGGTGCTATGGAGCTATGGAGCTCTGGTGCTATGGAGCTATGGAGCTCTGGTGCTATGGAGCTATGGAGCTCTGGAAGTATGGAGCTCTGGTGCTATGGAGCTATGGAGCTCTGGTGCTATGGAGCTATGGAGCTCTGGTGCTATGGAGCTATGGAGCTCTGGTGCTATGGAGCTCTGGTGCTATGGAGCTCTGGTGCTATGGAGCTATGGAGCTCTGGTGCTATGGAGCTATGGAGCTCTGGAGGTATGGAGCTCTGGAGGTATGGAGCTCTGGAGGTATGGAGCTTTGGAGCCCTGGAGCTCTGGAGGTATGGAGCTATGGTGCTATGGAGCTCTGAAGCCATGGAGCTCTGGTGCTATGGAGCTCTGGAGCTCTGGAGGTATGGAGCTCTGGAGGTATGGAGCTATGGAGCCCTGGAGCTCTGGAGGTATGGAGCTATGGTGCTATGGAGCTCTGAAGCCATGGAGCTCTGGTGCTATGGAGCTCTGGAGCTCTGGAGGTATGGAGCTCTGGAAGTATGGAGCTATGGAGCCCTGGAGCTCTGGAGGTATGGAGCTATGGTGCTATGGAGCTCTGAAGCCATGGAGCTCTGGTGCTATGGAGCTCTGGAGCTCTGGAGGTAGGGAGCTCTGGAGGTATGGAGCTCTGGAGGTATGGAGCTATGGAGCCCTGGAGCTCTGGAGGTATGGAGCTATGGTGCTATGGAGCTCTGAAGCCATGGAGCTCTGGTGCTATGGAGCTCTGGAGGTATGGAGCTCTGGAGGTATGGAGCTATGGAGCCCTGGAGCTCTGGAGGTATGGAGCTATGGTGCTATGGAGCTCTGAAGCCATGGAGCTCTGGTGCTATGGAGCTCTGGAGGTATGGAGCTCTGGAGGTATGGAGCTCTGGAGGTATGGAGCTATGGAGCCCTGGAGCTCTGGAGGTATGGAGCTATGGTGCTATGGAGCTCTGAAGCCATGGAGCTCTGGTGCTATGGAGCTCTGGAGGTATGGAGCTCTGGAGGTATGGAGCTCTGGAGGTATGGAGCTATGGAGCCCTGGAGCTCTGGAGGTATGGAGCTATGGTGCTATGGAGCTCTGAAGCCATGGAGCTCTGGTGCTATGGAGCTATGGAGCTCTGGTGCTATGGAGCTATGGAGGTATGGAGCCACCAGCCAGCACCCTCCGTGGCTGGATCAATGGAAGTGTTTTAGGTACCAGGCAGCCAAAGGGCCGAGGCCTCACGCTCGACCACGCTGGCGCAGAGTTCCAGCCGCTCGGATAAGCTCTGTCACTCACCCGCCGCGCAGCCACCGGTAACGGGGAAATGTCGCCGCCTTGTGGACACGCCGTTGTAAATGAATGGGCTTTCGCACTTAGTGCAATTTTCGCCAACTCTCTGACTTAGAGCTATGGAAGTATGGAGCTATGGAGCCACCAGCCACCCAGGCTGGAGCTCTGGAGCTCTGGAGGTATGGAGCTCTGGTGCTATGGAAGTATGGAGCTCTGGTGCTATGGAAGTATGGAGCTATGGAGGTATGGAAGTATGGAGCTATGGAAGTATGGAGCTATGGAGCCCTGGAGCTATGGAGCCCTGGAGCCCTGGAGCTATGGAGCCCTGGAGCTATGGAGCTATGGAGCTCTGGTGCTATGGAGCTATGGAGCTCTGGTGCTATGGAGCTATGGAGCTCTGGTGCTATGGAGCTATGGAGCTCTGGTGCTATGGAGCTATGGAGCTCTGGTGCTATGGAGCTATGGAGCTCTGGTGCTATGGAGCTATGGAGCTCTGGTGCTATGGAGCTATGGAGCTGGTGCTATGGAGCTATGGAGCTATGGAGCTCTGGTGCTATGGAGCTCTGGAGGTATGGAGCTCTGGAGGTATGGAGCTATGGAGCCCTGGAGCTCTGGAGGTATGGAGCTATGGTGCTATGGAGCTCTGAAGCCATGGAGCTCTGGTGCTATGGAGCTATGGAGCTCTGGTGCTATGGAGCTTTGGAGGTATGGAGCCACCAGCCAGCACCCTCCGTGGCTGGATCAATGGAAGTGTTTTAGGTACCAGGCAGCCAAAGGGCCGAGGCCTCACGCTCGACCACGCCGGCGCAGAGTTCCAGCCGCTCGGATAAGCTCTGTCACTCACCCGCCGCGCAGCCACCGGTAACGGGGAAATGTCGCCGCCTGGCGGACACGCCGTTGTAAATGAATGGGCTTTCGCACTTAGTGCAATTTTCGCCAACTCTCTGACTGGAGCTATGGAAGTATGGAGCTATGGAGCCACCAGCCACCCAGGCTGGAGCTATGGAGCTCTGGAGGTATGGAGCTCTGGTGCTATGGAAGTATGGAGCTATGGAAGTATGGAGCTATGGAGCTATGGAGCTCTGGAAGTATGGAGCTATGGAGCTCTGGAGGTATGGAGCTATGGAGCCCTGGAGCCCTGGAGCTATGGAGCCCTGGAGCTATGGAGCCCTGGAGCCCTGGAGCTATGGAGCCCTGGAGCCCTGGAGCTATGGAGCCCTGGAGCTATGGAGCTATGGAGCCCTGGAGCTATGGAGCTATGGAGCTCTGGTGCTATGGAGCTATGGAGCTCTGGTGCTATGGAGCTATGGAGCTCTGGTGCTATGGAGCTATGGAGCTCTGGAGGTATGGAGCTCTGGAGGTATGGAGCTCTGGTGCTATGGAGCTATGGAGCTCTGGTGCTATGGAGCTATGGAGCTCTGGAGGTATGGAGCTCTGGAGGTATGGAGCTCTGGTGCTATGGAGCTATGGAGCTCTGGTGCTATGGAGCTATGGAGCTCTGGTGCTATGGAGCTATGGAGGTATGGAGCTCTGGTGCTATGGAGCTATGGAGCTCTGGTGCTATGGAGCTATGGAGCTCTGGAGGTATGGAGCTCTGGAGGTATGGAGCTCTGGTGCTATGGAGCTATGGAGCTCTGGTGCTATGGAGCTATGGAGCTCTGGTGCTATGGAGCTATGGAGCTCTGGTGCTATGGTGCTATGGAGCTCTGGTGCTATGGAGCTATGGAGCTCTGGTGCTATGGAGCTATGGAGCTATGGAGCTCTGGTGCTATGGAGCTCTGGTGCTATGGTGCTATGGAGCTATGGAGCTCTGGTGCTATGGAGCTCTGGTGCTATGGAGCTATGGAGCTCTGGTGCTATGGAGCTATGGAGCTCTGGTGCTATGGAGCTATGGAGCTCTGGTGCTATGGAGCTATGGAGCTCTGGTGCTATGGAGCTATGGAGCTCTGGAGGTATGGAGCTCTGGTGCTATGGAGCTATGGAGCTCTGGTGCTATGGAGCTCTGGTGCTATGGAGCTATGGAGCTCTGGAGGTATGGAGCCACCAGCCAGCACCCTCCGTGGCTGGATCAATGGAAGTGTTTTAGGTACCAGGCAGCCAAAGGGCCGGGGCCTCACGCTCGACCACGCCGGCGCAGAGTTCCAGCCGCTCGGATGAGCTCTGTCACTCACCCGCCGCGCAGCCACCGGTAACGGGGAAATGTCGCCGCCTGGCGGACACGCCGTTGTAAATGAATGGGCTTTCGCACTTAGTGCAATTTTCGCCAACTCTCTGACTGGAGCTATGGAAGTATGGAGCTATGGAGCCACCAGCCACCCAGGCTGGAGCTATGGAGCTCTGGAGGTATGGAGCTCTGGTGCTATGGAAGTATGGAGCTATGGAGCTATGGAGCTCTGGAAGTATGGAGCTATGGAGCTCTGGAGGTATGGAGCTATGGAGCCCTGGAGCCCTGGAGCTATGGAGCCCTGGAGCTATGGAGCTATGGAGCCCTGGAGCTATGGAGCCCTGGAGCTATGGAGCTATGGAGCTCTGGTGCTATGGAGCTATGGAGCTCTGGTGCTATGGAGTTATGGAGCTCTGGTGCTATGGAGCTATGGAGCTCTGGTGCTATGGAGCTATGGAGCTCTGGTGCTATGGAGCTATGGAGCTCTGGTGCTATGGAGCTATGGAGCTCTGGTGCTATGGAGCTATGGAGCTCTGGTGCTATGGAGCTATGGAGCTCTGGTGCTATGGAGCTATGGAGCTGGTGCTATGGAGCTATGGAGCTCTGGTGCTATGGAGCTATGGAGCTCTGGTGCTATGGAGCTCTGGTGCTATGGAGCTATGGAGCTCTGGTGCTATGGAGCTATGGAGCTCTGGTGCTATGGAGCTATGGAGCTCTGGTATTATGGAGCTCTGGTGCTATGGAGCTATGGAGCTCTGGTGCTATGGAGCTCTGGAGCTCTGGAGGTATGGAGCTATGGAGGTATGGAGCCACCAGCCAGCACCCTCCGTGGCTGGATCAATGGAAGTGTTTTAGGTACCAGGCAGCCAAAGGGCCGAGGCCTCACGCTCGACCACGCCGGCGCAGAGTTCCAGCCGCTCGGATAAGCTCTGTCACTCACCCGCCGCGCAGCCACCGGTAACGGGGAAATGTCGCCGCCTGGCGGACACGCCCTTGTAAATGAATGGGCTTTCGCACTTAGTGCAATTTTCGCCAACTCTCTGACTGGAGCTATGGAAGTATGGAGCTATGGAGCCACCAGCCACCCAGGCTGGAGCTATGGAGCTCTGGTGCTATGGAGCTCTGGTGCTATGGAGCTATGGAGCTGGTGCTATGGAGCTATGGAGCTCTGGTGCTATGGAGCTATGGAGCTCTGGTGCTATGGAGCTCTGGTGCTATGGAGCTCTGGTGCTATGGAGCTATGGAGCTCTGGAGGTATGGAGCCACCAGCCAGCACCCTCCGTGGCTGGATCAATGGAAGTGTTTTAGGTACCAGGCAGCCAAAGGGCCGGGGCCTCACGCTCGACCACGCCGGCGCAGAGTTCCAGCCGCTCGGATAAGCTCTGTCACTCACCCGCCGCGCAGCCACCGGTAACGGGGAAATGTCGCCGCCTGGCGGACACGCCGTTGTAAATGAATGGGCTTTCGCACTTAGTGCAATTTTAGCCAACTCCGTGGCTGCAAGTATGGAGCTATGGAGCCACCAGCCAGCACCCTCCGCGGCTGGAGCTATGGAAGTATGGAGCTATGGAGCTATGGAGCTATGGAAGTATGGGGCTATGGAAGTCTGGAGCTATGGAGCTCTGGGGCTATGGAGCTCCGGGGCTATGGAGCTATGGAGCTCCGGGGCTATGGAGCTCCGGGGCTATGGAGCTCCGGGGCTATGGAGCTATGGAGCTCCGGGGCTATGGAGCTCCGGGGCTATGGAGCTATGGAGCTCCGGGGCTATGGAGCTCCGGGGCTATGGAGCTATGGAGCTCCGGGGCTATGGAGCTCCGGGGCTATGGAGCTATGGAGCTCCGGGGCTATGGAGCTCCGGGGCTATGGAGCTCCGGGGCTATGGAGCTATGGAACTATGGATCTCTGGAGCTCTGGAGCTATGGAAGTATGGATGATCCAGCACCCTCCGTGGCTGACCGCTGGTGCTCGGGGCCGGTGAACTCGGCACCCGCCGGAGGCGGGTGCCTCGGTGACCGCTGTCGCTTGGGGCCAGTGAACTCGGCACCCGCCGAAGGCGGGTGCCTCGGTGACCGGTTGTCGCTTGGGGCCGGTGAACTCGGCACCCGCCTTCGGCGGGTGCCTCGGTGACCGGTTGTCGCTTGGGGCCGGTGAACTCGGCACCCGCCTTCGGCGGGTGCCTCGGTGACCGGTTGTCGCTTGGGGCCGGTGAACTCGGCACCCGCCTTCGGCGGGTGCCTCGGTGGCGGTCGGGGTTGGTGCTTGGGGACCGGCTTCGCTTCTGGAAGTCTGGGGGAGGCGGTCTGGTGGTGGTGGCCGACGTTGATGGTGGTGGGGCGGGAAGAAGAAGGTTATAGTCCCCAGCCCGCCGCATAGGAAAATTTTAGGTACCAGGAGTGGATTTTTTTTTGCACCGGCGGTTAGGGGCCGACGCCTTGGTTTGGTGTCCGGGGAAAGTGCCTGCCGCCCGGCCCGGAGAAAGATTAGGCCCCCAGCCCGCCGCGGAGGAAATTTTTAGGTACCAGGAGTGGATTTTTTTTGCACCGGCGGCTAGGGGCCGACGCCTTGGTTTGGTGTCCGGAGAAAGTGCCTGCCGCCCGGCCCGGAGAAAGATTAGGCCCCCAGCCCGCCGCGGAGGAAAATTTTAGGTACCAGGAGTGGATTTTTTTTGCTCCGGCGGGTAGGGGCTGATGCCCGGTTTGGTGTCCGGGGATGCTGCCTCATCCCCGGACGCGTCCTTTACGCACGCCCGCCGTCATTCTACAGAGACTAAGTTCCACCCTGGGGAGGCTTTCGTTTTTTCGAAAGTTGACACTTAGTCGTTTTTTCGCCACAATTGGCTCTGAGCTCCAGGGGGAGAGCCTGGTTTTGCCTTATTTCAGGCCGGCTGGGGAACCGGCGCGGGTCGGATGCACGAGCCCGGCAGAGCCGTGGGCACTTAGAAAATTTTCGCCGATTAAGCTGGGACCTCCAGGCGGAGACCGGCATTCCTCGTCCTCGGGGTTCGACCCAGGAACCGGCGCTGGGCAGACGCCGTAGCCACGCAGAGCCGTGGGCACTTAGAAAATATTCGCCAAGTTGGCTCTGAGCTCCAGGCGGAGAGGCTGGTTTTGCCTTATTTCAGGCCGGCTGGGGAACCGGCGCGGGTCGGATGCACGAGCCCGCAGAGCCGTGGGCACTTTGCCATTTTCTCAGAGTCGACACTTAGTCGTTTTTTCAGAGAGGCGACACTCTGTCGTTTTTTCGAAAGTTGACACTTTGCCGTTTTTTCAGAGAGGCGACACTTAGCCGTTTTTTCGAAAGTTGACACTTAGCCGTTTTTTCGAAAGTCGACACTTAGCCGTTTTTTCAGAGATGTGACACTTTGCCGTTTTTTCGAAAGTCGACACTTAGCCGTTTTTTCAGAGATGTGACACTTAGAAACTTTTTGCCAAGTTGGCTGTGAGCTCCAGGAGGAGACCGTTATTTTTCGTCATTCGAGGCCGACTGCGGAACCGGCGCTGGGCGGACGCCAAAGCTCGGCAGGGCCGTGGGCACTTAGAAACTTTTTGCCAAGTTGGCTGTGAGCTCCAGGAGGAGACCGTTATTTTTCGTCATTCGAGGCCGACTGCGGAACCGGCGCTGGGCGGACGCCAAAGCTCGGCAGGGCCGTGGGCACTTAGAAACTTTTTGCCAAGTTGGCTGTGAGCTCCAGGAGGAGACCGTTATTTTTCGTCATTCGAGGCCGACTGCGGAACCGGCGCTGGGCGGACGCCAAAGCTCGGCAGGGCCGTGGGCACTTAGAAACTTTTTGCCAAGTTGGCTGTGAGCTCCAGGAGGAGACCGTTATTTTTCGTCATTCGAGGCCGACTGCGGAACCGGCGCTGGGCGGACGCCAAAGCTCGGCAGGGCCGTGGGCACTTAGAAACTTTTTGCCAAGTTGGCTGTGAGCTCCAGGAGGAGACCGTTATTTTTCGTCATTGGAGGCCGACTGCGGAACCGGCGCTGGGCGGACGCCAAAGCTCGGCAGGGCCGTGGGCACTTAGAAACTTTTTGCCAAGTTGGCTGTGAGCTCCAGGAGGAGACCGTTATTTTTCGTCATTCGAGGCCGACTGCGGAACCGGCGCTGAGCGGACGCCAAAGCTCGGCAGGGCCGTGGGCACTTAGAAACTTTTTGCCAAGTTGGCTGTGAGCTCCAGGAGGAGACCGTTATTTTTCGTCATTCGAGGCCGACTGCGGAACCGGCGCTGGGCGGACGCCAAAGCTCGGCAGGGCCGTGGGCACTTAGAAACTTTTTGCCAAGTTGGCTGTGAGCTCCAGGAGGAGACCGTTATTTTTCGTCATTCGAGGCCGACTGCGGAACCGGCGCTGGGCGGACGCCAAAGCTCGGCAGGGCCGTGGGCACTTAGAAACTTTTTGCCAAGTTGGCTGTGAGCTCCAGGAGGAGACCGTTATTTTTCGTCATTCTAGGCCGGCTGCAGAACCGGCGCGGGTCGGATGCACGAGCCCGCAGAGCCGTGGGCACTTTGCCACTTTTTCGCCACAATTGGCTCTGAGCTCCAGGAGGAGACCGTTATTTTTCGTCATTCTAGGCCGGTTGCAGAACCGGCGCGGCTCGGATGCACGAGCCCGCAGAGCCGTGGGCACTTAGAAAATTTTCAGAGAGGCGACACTTTGCCATTTTTTCAGAGAGGTGACACTTAGTCGTTTTTTCGAAAGTTGACACTTAGCCGTTTTTTCGAAAGTTGACACTTAGCCGTTTTTTCGAAAGTTGACACTTAGTCGTTTTTTCGCCAAAGTGCCCACCTCCAGCGCGTGCCACGGCGCTTTCCAGGTCTTCTATCCGACCTTGTGCTGTCGAGGACGGCGTGTCCGACGCCGTGGGGAGACCAGCACCATCTCCTCCATACTCGTAAACGAGGTGCTTTGGAAAACGGGGGGAAAGTCGATGAGTACACTGACTACTGGGACCATTTCATTGTACTCTGGCGCACCTGAAGACCAAAAAAGGTACTGCATCTTAGCCCGGGTACCTCACCCCCTGGTACCTCAAGGAGAACTTAGAAAAATTTCGACAAATTTTTGGTGAGCTCCAGGGAGAGAGGCTGATTTTTCGCTTTTTGAGGCCGACCGCCGAACCGGCGCGGGGCGGACTCACAAGCCCCGCAGAGCCGTGGGCACTCTGCCGTTTTTTCAGAGAGGCGACACTTAGTCGTTTTTTCGAAAGTTGACACTTAGCCGTTTTTTCGAAAGTTGACACTTAGCCGTTTTTTCGAAAGTCGACACTTAGCCGTTTTTTCGAAAGTTGACACTTAGTCGTTTTTTCGCCGATTTTGCTGGGACCTCCAGGCGAGGACCGGCGTTTTTCGTCTTCCGGGTCCGACCCGGGAACCAGCGCCGAGCGGACACATTCGCTCGCAAGTGCCGTTGGCACTTAGAAAATTTTTCGTTTGTCATGAGCTCCGGGCGAGGACCGGCGTTTTTCGTCTTCCGGGTTCGACCCGGGAACCAGCGCCGAGCGGACACATTCGCTCGCAAGTGCCGTTGGCACTTAGAAAATTTTTCGTTTGTCATGAGCTCCGGGCGGAGACCGGCGTTTTTCGTCTTCCGGGTCCGACCCGGGAACCAGCGCCGAGCGGACACATTCGCTCGCAAGTGCCGTTGGCACTTAGAAAATTTTTCGTTTGTCATGAGCTCCGGGCGAGGACCGGCGTTTTTCGTCTTCCGGGTTCGACCCGGGAACCAGCGCCGAGCGGACACATTCGCTCGCAAGTGCCGTTGGCACTTAGAAAATTTTTCGTTTGTCATGAGCTCCGGGCGGAGACCGGCGTTTTTCGTCTTCCGGGTCCGACCCGGGAACCAGCGCCGAGCGGACACATTCGCTCGCAAGTGCCGTTGGCACTTAGAAAATTTTTCGTTTGTCATGAGCTCCGGGCGAGGACCGGCGTTTTTCGTCTTCCGGGTTCGACCCGGGAACCAGCGCCGAGCGGACACATTCGCTCGCAAGTGCCGTTGGCACTTAGAAAATTTTTCGTTTGTCATGAGCTCCGGGCGGAGACCGGCGTTTTTCGTCTTCCGGGTTCGACCCGGGAACCAGCGCCGAGCGGACACATTCGCTCGCAAGTGCCGTTGGCACTTAGAAAATTTTTCGTTTGTCATGAGCTCCGGGCGAGGACCGGCGTTTTTCGTCTTCCGGGTTCGACCCGGGAACCAGCGCCGAGCGGACACATTCGCTCGCAAGTGCCGTTGGCACTTAGAAAATTTTTCGTTTGTCATGAGCTCCGGGCGGAGACCGGCGTTTTTCGTCTTCCGGGTTCGACCCGGGAACCAGCGCCGAGCGGACACATTCGCTCGCAAGTGCCGTTGGCACTTAGAAAATTTTTCGTTTGTCATGAGCTCCGGGCGGAGACCGGCATTTTTCGTCATTCGAGGCCGACGGGGGAACCAGCCGGAGCGGACACGTTTGCTCGGAAGAGCCGTTGGCACTTAGAAAAAATTCCGTGTCTCGTGAGCTCCAGGGGGGACAGGCTGGTTTTATTCATCCGTAGCCGACATGGGAACCAGCGCGGAGCGGATTGGTGTTGCGCTGGCATATACCTCATCTCTCTCAGGAGTCCCCCCCTTATACGTGCCGATTGTGTTTTGGAAAACGGGGGGTAACTGGATGAGTACACTGACTAGGGGGACCAGTACACTAGCGAGTGGGACCAGTACACTGACTAGTGGGACCAACACACTATGAGCGCCTGGTACCTAAAATGGAAGTATAGAGGCCGACTTTCGGGCAAGATCACGCCGTGTTAGGCTTCCAGGACCTCGGCTAAGCAATTTTAACGGGTCGCCCGGTTCTTTTTTGATCCAGCCCGGTTCTTTTTTTATCCAGCCCGGTTCTTTTTACACTTCCAGCTGGAGCTCGGGAGCGGCTTTTTGCACAAGATCACGCCGTGTTAGGCTTCCAGGACCTCGGCTAAGCAATTTTAACGGGTCGCCCGGTTCTTTTTTGATCCAGCCCGGTTCTTTTTTTTATCCAGCCCGGTTCTTTTTACACTTCCAGCTGGAGCTCGGGAGCGGCTTTTTGCACAAGATCACGCCGGGTTAGGCTTCCAGGACCTCGGCTAAGCAATTTTAACGGGCCGCCCGGTTCTTTTTTTTATCCAGCCCGGTTCTTTTTACACTTCCAGCTGGAGCTCGGGAGCGGCTTTTTGCACAAGATCACGCCGGGTTAGGCTTCCAGGACCTCGGCTAAGCAATTTTAACGGGTCGCCCGGTTCTTTTTTGATCCAGCCCGGTTCTTTTTTTATCCAGCCCGGTTCTTTTTACACTTCCAGCTGGAGCTCGGGAGCGGCTTTTTGCACAAGATCACGCCGTGTTAGGCTTCCAGGACCTCGGCTAAGCAATTTTAACGGGTCGCCCGGTTCTTTTTTGATCCAGCCCGGTTCTTTTTTTATCCAGCCCGGTTCTTTTTACACTTCCAGCTGGAGCTCGGGAGCGGCTTTTTGCACAAGATCACGCCGTGTTAGGCTTCCAGGACCTCGGCTAAGCAATTTTAACGGGTCGCCCGGTTCTTTTTTGATCCAGCCCGGTTCTTTTTTTTATCCAGCCCGGTTCTTTTCACACTTCCAGCTGGAGCTCGGCAGCGGCTATTTGCACAAGATCACGCCGGGTTAGGCTTCCAGGACCTCGGCTAAGAAATTTTAACGGGTCGCCCGGTTCTTTTTTGATCCAGCCCGGTTCTTTTTTTTATCCAGCCCGGTTCTTTTTACACTTCCAGCTGGAGCTCGGGAGCGGCTTTTTGCACAAGATCACGCCGGGTTAGGCTTCCAGGACCTCGGCTAAGCAATTTTAACGGGCCGCCCGGTTCTTTTTTTTATCCAGCCCGGTTCTTTTTACACTTCCAGCTGGAGCTCGGGAGCGGCTTTTTGCACAAGATCACGCCGGGTTAGGCTTCCAGGACCTCGGCTAAGCAATTTTAACGGGTCGCCCGGTTCTTTTTTGATCCAGCCCGGTTCTTTTTTTATCCAGCCCGGTTCTTTTTACACTTCCAGCTGGAGCTCGGGAGCGGCTTTTTGCAAAAGATCACGCCGGGTTAGGCTTCCAGGACCTCGGCTAAGCAATTTTAACGGGTCGCCCGGTTCTTTTTTGATCCAGCCCGGTTCTTTTTTTATCCAGCCCGGTTCTTTTTACACTTCCAGCTGGAGCTCGGGAGCGGCTTTTTGCACAAGATCACGCCGTGTTAGGCTTCCAGGACCTCGGCTAAGCAATTTTAACGGGTCGCCCGGTTCTTTTTTGATCCAGCCCGGTTCTTTTTTTTATCCAGCCCGGTTCTTTTCACACTTCCAGCTGGAGCTCGGCAGCGGCTATTTGCACAAGATCACGCCGGGTTAGGCTTCCAGGACCTCGGCTAAGCAATTTTAACGGGCCGCCCGGTTCTTTTTTTTATCCAGCCCGGTTCTTTTTACACTTCCAGCTGGAGCTCGGGAGCGGCTTTTTGCACAAGATCACGCCGTGTTAGGCTTCCAGGACCTCGGCTAAGCAAATTTAACGGGCCGCCCGGTTCTTTTTTTTATCCAGCCCGGTTCTTTTTTTATCCAGCCCGGTTCTTTTTACACTTCCAGCTGGAGCTCGGGAGCGGCTTTTTGCACAAGATCACGCCGTGTTAGGCTTCCAGGACCTCGGCTAAGCAATTTTAACGGGTCGCCCGGTTCTTTTTTTATCCAGCCCGGTTCTTTTTTTTATCCAGCCCGGTTCTTTTTACACTTCCAGCTGGAGCTCGGGAGGGACTTTTTGGGCAAGATCACGCCGACTTAGCAAGCAAGGTGGAAGTGCCAGCATGCTCCGTGGCTGGAAGTGTGGATGTGCCAGCACCCTCCGTGCCTGGAGCTATGGAAGTGTGGAGCTCCAGCACCCTCCGTGCCTATGGAAGTGTGGAGCTCCAGCACCCTCCGTGCCTATGGAAGTGTGGAGCTCCAGCACCCTCCCTGCCTATGGAAGTGTGGAGCTCCAGCACCCTCCCTGCCTATGGAAGTGTGGAGCTCCAGCACCCTCCCTGCCTATGGAAGTGTGGAGCTCCAGCACCCTCCCTGCCTATGGAAGTGTGGAGCTCCAGCACCCTCCCTGCCTATGGAAGTGTGGAGCTCCAGCACCCTCCCTGCCTATGGAAGTGTGGAGCTCCAGCACCCTCCCTGCCTATGGAAGTGTGGAGCTCCAGCACCCTCCCTGCCTATGGAAGTGTGGAGCTCCAGCACCCTCCCTGCCTATGGAAGTGTGGAGCTCCAGCACCCTCCCTGCCTATGGAAGTGTGGAGCTCCAGCACCCTCCCTGCCTATGGAAGTGTGGAGCTCCAGCACCCTCCCTGCCTATGGAAGTGTGGAGCTCCAGCACCCTCCCTGCCTATGGAAGTGTGGAGCTCCAGCACCCTCCCTGCCTATGGAAGTGTGGAGCTCCAGCACCCTCCCTGCCTATGGAAGTGTGGAGCTCCAGCACCCTCCCTGCCTATGGAAGTGTGGAGCTCCAGCACCCTCCGTGCCTGGAGCTATGGAGCTATGGAGCTATGGAAGTATGGAGCTATGGAGCTATGGAAGTATGGAGCTATGGAGCTCTGGAGCTATGGAGCTATGGAAGTATGGAGCTATGGAGCTATGGAGGTATGGAGCTATGGAGCTCTGGAGCTCTGGAGCTATGGAGCTATGGAAGTATGGAGCTATGGAGCTCTGGAGCTATGGAGCTATGGAAGTATGGAGCTATGGAGCTATGGAGGTATGGAGCTATGGAGCTCTGGAGCTCTGGAGCTATGGAGCTATGGAAGTATGGAGCTATGGAGCTCTGGAGCTCTGGAGCTATGGAGCTATGGAAGTATGGAGCTATGGAGCTCTGGAGCTATGGAGCTATGGAGCTATGGAAATGTGGAGCTATGGAGCTATGGAGCTATGGAGCTATGGAAGTATGGAAGTATGGAGCTATGGAGCTATGGAGCTCTGGAAGTATGGAGCTATGGAGCTATGGAGCTCTGGAGGTATGGAGCTATGGAGCCCTGGAGCCCTGGAGCTATGGAGCCCTGGAGCTATGGAGCTATGGAGCCCTGGAGCTATGGAGCTATGGAGCTATGGAGCCCTGGAGCTATGGAGCTATGGAGCTCTGGTGCTATGGAGCTATGGAGCTCTGGTGCTATGGAGCTATGGAGCTCTGGTGCTATGGAGCTATGGAGCTCTGGTGCTATGGAGCTATGGAGCTCTGGTGCTATGGAGCTCTGGTGCTATGGAGCTCTGGTGCTATGGAGCTATGGAGCTCTGGTGCTATGGAGCTATGGAGCTCTGGAGGTATGGAGCTCTGGAGGTATGGAGCTCTGGAGGTATGGAGCTATGGAGCCCTGGAGCTCTGGAGGTATGGAGCTATGGTGCTATGGAGCTCTGAAGCCATGGAGCTCTGGTGCTATGGAGCTATGGAGCTCTGGTGCTATGGAGCTATGGAGGTATGGAGCCACCAGCCAGCACCCTCCGTGGCTGGATCAATGGAAGTGTTTTAGGTACCAGGCAGCCAAAGGGCCGAGGCCTCACGCTCGACCACGCCGGCGCAGAGTTCCAGCCGCTCGGATAAGCTCTGTCACTCACCCGCCGCGCAGCCACCGGTAACGGGGAAATGTCGCCGCCTGGCGGACACGCCGTTGTAAATGAATGGGCTTTCGCACTTAGTGCAATTTTCGCCAACTCTCTGACTTAGAGCTATGGAAGTATGGAGCTATGGAGCCACCAGCCACCCAGGCTGGAGCTATGGAGCTCTGGAGGTATGGAGCTCAGGTGCTATGGAAGTATGGAGCTATGGAGCTATGGAAGTATGGAGCTATGGAGCTATGGAGCTCTGGAAGTATGGAGCTATGGAGCTCTGGAGGTATGGAGCTATGGAGCCCTGGAGCCCTGGAGCTATGGAGCTCTGGTGCTATGGAGGTATGGAGCTCTGAAGGTATGGAGCTCTGGAGGTATGGAGCTATGGAGCTATGGAGCCCTGGAGCTATGGAGCTATGGAGCCCTGGAGCTATGGAGCTATGGAGCCCTGGAGCTATGGAGCTATGGAGCTCTGGTGCTATGGAGCTATGGAGCTCTGGTGCTATGGAGCTATGGAGCTCTGGTGCTATGGAGCTATGGAGCTCTGGAAGTATGGAGCTATGGAGCTCTGGAGGTATGGAGCTATGGAGCCCTGGAGCTATGGAGCCCTGGAGCTATGGAAGTATGGAGCTCTGGTGCTATGGAGCTATGGAGCTCTGGTGCTATGGAGCTATGGAGCTCTGGAGCTATGGAGCTCTGGAGGTATGGAGCTATGGAGCTATGGAGCTCTGGTGCTATGGAGCTATGGAGCTCTGGTGCTATGGAGCTCTGGTGCTATGGAGCTCTGGTGCTATGGAGCTATGGAGCTCTGGTGCTATGGAGCTCTGGAGGTATGGAGCTCTGGAGGTATGGAGCTCTGGAGGTATGGAGCTATGGAGCCCTGGAGCTCTGGAGGTATGGAGCTATGGTGCTATGGAGCTCTGAAGCCATGGAGCTCTGGTGCTATGGAGCTATGGAGCTCTGGTGCTATGGAGCTATGGAGCTATGGAGCTCTGGAAGTATGGAGCTCTGGTGCTATGGAGCTATGGAGCTCTGGTGCTATGGTGCTATGGAGCTCTGGTGCTATGGAGCTATGGAGCTCTGGTGCTATGGAGCTCTGGTGCTATGGAGCTCTGGTGCTATGGAGCTATGGAGCTCTGGTGCTATGGAGCTATGGAGCTCTGGAGGTATGGAGCTCTGGAGGTATGGAGCTCTGGAGGTATGGAGCTATGGAGCCCTGGAGCTCTGGAGGTATGGAGCTATGGTGCTATGGAGCTCTGAAGCCATGGAGCTCTGGTGCTATGGAGCTCTGGAGCTCTGGAGGTATGGAGCTCTGGAGGTATGGAGCTATGGAGCCCTGGAGCTCTGGAGGTATGGAGCTATGGTGCTATGGAGCTCTGAAGCCATGGAGCTCTGGTGCTATGGAGCTCTGGAGCTCTGGAGGTATGGAGCTCTTGAGGTATGGAGCTCTGGAGGTATGGAGCTATGGAGCCCTGGAGCTCTGGAGGTATGGAGCTATGGTGCTATGGAGCTCTGAAGCCATGGAGCTCTGGTGCTATGGAGCTCTGGAGGTATGGAGCTCTGGAGGTATGGAGCTCTGGAGGTATGGAGCTATGGAGCCCTGGAGCTCTGGAGGTATGGAGCTATGGTGCTATGGAGCTCTGAAGCCATGGAGCTCTGGTGCTATGGAGCTCTGGAGGTATGGAGCTCTGGAGGTATGGAGCTCTGGAGGTATGGAGCTATGGAGCCCTGGAGCTCTGGAGGTATGGAGCTATGGTGCTATGGAGCTATGGAGCTCTGGAAGTATGGAGCTATGGAGCTCTGGAGGTATGGAGCTATGGAGCCCTGGAGCTATGGAGCCCTGGAGCTATGGAAGTATGGAGCTCTGGTGCTATGGAGCTATGGAGCTCTGGTGCTATGGAGCTATGGAGCTCTGGAGCTATGGAGCTCTGGAGGTATGGAGCTATGGAGCTATGGAGCTCTGGAGGTATGGAGCTATGGAGCTATGGAAGTATGGAGCTCTGGTGCTATGGAGCTATGGAGCTCTGGTGCTATGGAGCTATGGAGCTCTGGTGCTATGGAGCTATGGAGCTCTGGAAGTATGGAGCTCTGGTGCTATGGAGCTATGGAGCTCTGGTGCTATGGAGCTATGGAGCTCTGGTGCTATGGAGCTATGGAGCTCTGGTGCTATGGAGCTCTGGTGCTACGGAGCTCTGGTGCTATGGTGCTATGGAGCTATGGAGCTCTGGAAGTATGGAGCTCTGGTGCTATGGAGCTATGGAGCTCTGGTGCTATGGAGCTATGGAGCTCTGGTGCTATGGAGCTCTGGTGCTATGGAGCTCTGGTGCTATGGAGCTATGGAGCTCTGGTGCTATGGAGCTCTGGAGGTATGGAGCTCTGGAGGTATGGAGCTCTGGAGTTATGGAGCTATGGAGCCCTGGAGCTCTGGAGGTATGGAGCTATGGTGCTATGGAGCTCTGAAGCCATGGAGCTCTGGTGCTATGGAGCTATGGAGCTCTGGTGCTATGGAGCTATGGAGCTATGGAGCTCTGGAGCCCTGGAGCTCTGGAGGTATGGAGCTATGGTGCTATGGAGCTCTGAAGCCATGGAGCTCTGGTGCTATGGAGCTCTGGAGCTCTGGAGGTATGGAGCTCTGGAGGTATGGAGCTCTGGAGGTATGGAGCTATGGAGCCCTGGAGCTCTGGAGGTATGGAGCTATGGTGCTATGGAGCTCTGAAGCCATGGAGCTCTGGTGCTATGGAGCTCTGGAGGTATGGAGCTCTGGAGGTATGGAGCTCTGGAGGTATGGAGCTATGGAGCCCTGGAGCTCTGGAGGTATGGAGCTATGGTGCTATGGAGCTCTGAAGCCATGGAGCTCTGGTGCTATGGAGCTCTGGAGGTATGGAGCTCTGGAGGTATGGAGCTCTGGAGGTATGGAGCTATGGAGCCCTGGAGCTCTGGAGGTATGGAGCTATGGTGCTATGGAGCTCTGAAGCCATGGAGCTCTGGTGCTATGGAGCTCTGGAGGTATGGAGCTCTGGAGGTATGGAGCTCTGGAGGTATGGAGCTATGGAGCCCTGGAGCTCTGGAGGTATGGAGCTATGGTGCTATGGAGCTCTGAAGCCATGGAGCTCTGGTGCTATGGAGCTCTGGAGGTATGGAGCTCTGGAGGTATGGAGCTCTGGAGGTATGGAGCTATGGAGCCCTGGAGCTCTGGAGGTATGGAGCTATGGTGCTATGGAGCTCTGAAGCCATGGAGCTCTGGTGCTATGGAGCTATGGAGCTCTGGTGCTATGGAGCTATGGAGGTATGGAGCCACCAGCCAGCACCCTCCGTGGCTGGATCAATGGAAGTGTTTTAGGTACCAGGCAGCCAAAGGGCCGAGGCCTCACGCTCGACCACGCCGGCGCAGAGTTCCAGCCGCTCGGATAAGCTCTGTCACTCACCCGCCGCGCAGCCACCGGTAACGGGGAAATGTCGCCGCCTGGCGGACACGCCGTTGTAAATGAATGGGCTTTCGCACTTAGTGCAATTTTCGCCAACTCTCTGACTTAGAGCTATGGAAGTATGGAGCTATGGAGCCACCAGCCACCCAGGCTGGAGCTATGGAGCTCTGGAGGTATGGAGCTCAGGTGCTATGGAAGTATGGAGCTATGGAGCTATGGAAGTATGGAGCTATGGAGCTATGGAGCTCTGGAAGTATGGAGCTATGGAGCTCTGGAGGTATGGAGCTATGGAGCCCTGGAGCCCTGGAGCTATGGAGCTCTGGTGCTATGGAGGTATGGAGCTCTGGAGGTATGGAGCTCTGGAGGTATGGAGCTATGGAGCTATGGAGCCCTGGAGCTATGGAGCTATGGAGCCCTGGAGCTATGGAGCTATGGAGCCCTGGAGCTATGGAGCTATGGAGCTCTGGTGCTATGGAGCTATGGAGCTCTGGTGTTATGGAGCTATGGAGCTCTGGTGCTATGGAGCTATGGAGCTCTGGTGCTATGGAGCTATGGAGCTCTGGAAGTATGGAGCTATGGAGCTCTGGAGGTATGGAGCTATGGAGCCCTGGAGCTATGGAGCCCTGGAGCTATGGAAGTATGGAGCTCTGGTGCTATGGAGCTATGGAGCTCTGGTGCTATGGAGCTATGGAGCTCTGGAGCTATGGAGCTCTGGAGGTATGGAGCTATGGAGCTATGGAGCTCTGGAGGTATGGAGCTATGGAGCTATGGAAGTATGGAGCTCTGGTGCTATGGAGCTATGGAGCTCTGGTGCTATGGAGCTATGGAGCTCTGGTGTTATGGAGCTATGGAGCTATGGAGCTCTGGAAGTATGGAGCTCTGGTGCTATGGAGCTATGGAGCTCTGGTGCTATGGAGCTATGGAGCTCTGGTGCTATGGAGCTATGGAGCTCTGGTGCTATGGAGCTCTGGTGCTATGGAGCTCTGGTGCTATGGAGCTATGGAGCTCTGGTGCTATGGAGCTATGGAGCTCTGGAGGTATGGAGCTCTGGAGGTATGGAGCTCTGGAGGTATGGAGCTTTGGAGCCCTGGAGCTCTGGAGGTATGGAGCTATGGTGCTATGGAGCTCTGAAGCAATGGAGCTCTGGTGCTATGGAGCTCTGGAGCTCTGGAGGTATGGAGCTCTGGAGGTATGGAGCTATGGAGCCCTGGAGCTCTGGAGGTATGGAGCTATGGTGCTATGGAGCTCTGAAGCCATGGAGCTCTGGTGCTATGGAGCTCTGGAGCTCTGGAGGTATGGAGCTCTGGAGGTATGGAGCTATGGAGCCCTGGAGCTCTGGAGGTATGGAGCTATGGTGCTATGGAGCTCTGAAGCCATGGAGCTCTGGTGCTATGGAGCTCTGGAGCTCTGGAGGTATGGAGCTCTGGAGGTATGGAGCTCTGGAGGTATGGAGCTATGGAGCCCTGGAGCTCTGGAGGTATGGAGCTATGGTGCTATGGAGCTCTGAAGCCATGGAGCTCTGGTGCTATGGAGCTCTGGAGGTATGGAGCTCTGGAGGTATGGAGCTCTGGAGGTATGGAGCTATGGAGCCCTGGAGCTCTGGAGGTATGGAGCTATGGTGCTATGGAGCTCTGAAGCCATGGAGCTCTGGTGCTATGGAGCTCTGGAGGTATGGAGCTCTGGAGGTATGGAGCTCTGGAGGTATGGAGCTATGGAGCCCTGGAGCTCTGGAGGTATGGAGCTATGGTGCTATGGAGCTCTGAAGCCATGGAGCTCTGGTGCTATGGAGCTCTGGAGGTATGGAGCTCTGGAGGTATGGAGCTCTGGAGGTATGGAGCTATGGAGCCCTGGAGCTCTGGAGGTATGGAGCTATGGTGCTATGGAGCTCTGAAGCCATGGAGCTCTGGTGCTATGGAGCTATGGAGCTCTGGTGCTATGGAGCTATGGAGGTATGGAGCCACCAGCCAGCACCCTCCGTGGCTGGATCAATGGAAGTGTTTTAGGTACCAGGCAGCCAAAGGGCCGAGGCCTCACGCTCGACCACGCCGGCGCAGAGTGCCAGCCGCTCGGATAAGCTCTGTCACTCACCCGCCGCGCAGCCACCGGTAACGGGGAAATGTCGCCGCCTTGTGGACACGCCGTTGTAAATGAATGGGCTTTCGCACTAAGTGCAATTTTCGCCAACTCTCTGACTTAGAGCTATGGAAGTATGGAGCTATGGAGCCACCAGCCACCCAGGCTGGAGCTCTGGAGCTCTGGAGGTATGGAGCTCTGGTGCTATGGAAGTATGGAGCTCTGGTGCTATGGAAGTATGGAGCTATGGAGGTATGGAAGTATGGAGCTATGGAAGTATGGAGCTATGGAGCTCTGGAAGTATGGAGCTATGGAGCTCTGGAGGTATGGAGCCCTGGAGCTATGGAGCCCTGGAGCTATGGAAGTATGGAGCTCTGGTGCTATGGAGCTATGGAGCTCTGGTGCTATGGAGCTATGGAGCTATGGAGCTCTGGAGCTATGGAGCTCTGGAGGTATGGAGCTATGGAGCTATGGAGCTCTGGAGGTATGGAGCTATGGAGCTATGGAAGTATGGAGCTCTGGTGCTATGGAGCTATGGAGCTCTGGTGCTATGGAGCTATGGAGCTCTGGTGCTATGGAGCTATGGAGCTCTGGAAGTATGGAGCTCTGGTGCTATGGAGCTATGGAGCTCTGGTGCTATGGAGCTATGGAGCTCTGGTGCTATGGAGCTCTGGTGCTATGGAGCTCTGGTGCTATGGAGCTATGGAGCTCTGGTGCTATGGAGTTCTGGAGGTATGGAGCTCTGGAGGTATGGAGCTCTGGAGGTATGGAGCTATGGAGCCCTGGAGCTCTGGAGGTATGGAGCTATGGTGCTATGGAGCTCTGAAGCCATGGAGCTCTGGTGCTATGGAGCTATGGAGCTCTGGTGCTATGGAGCTATGGAGCTATGGAGCTCTGGAAGTATGGAGCTCTGGTGCTATGGAGCTATGGAGCTCTGGTGCTATGGAGCTATGGAGCTCTGGTGCTATGGAGCTATGGAGCTCTGGTGCTATGGAGCTCTGGTGCTATGGAGCTCTGGTGCTATGGAGCTATGGAGCTCTGGTGCTATGGAGCTATGGAGCTCTGGAGGTATGGAGCTCTGGAGGTATGGAGCTCTGGAGGTATGGAGCTTTGGAGCCCTGGAGCTCTGGAGGTATGGAGCTATGGTGCTATGGAGCTCTGAAGCCATGGAGCTCTGGTGCTATGGAGCTCTGGAGCTCTGGAGGTATGGAGCTCTGGAGGTATGGAGCTATGGAGCCCTGGAGCTCTGGAGGTATGGAGCTATGGTGCTATGGAGCTCTGAAGCCATGGAGCTCTGGTGCTATGGAGCTCTGGAGCTCTGGAGGTATGGAGCTCTGGAGGTATGGAGCTATGGAGCCCTGGAGCTCTGGAGGTATGGAGCTATGGTGCTATGGAGCTCTGAAGCCATGGAGCTCTGGTGCTATGGAGCTCTGGAGCTCTGGAGGTATGGAGCTCTGGAGGTATGGAGCTCTGGAGGTATGGAGCTATGGAGCCCTGGAGCTCTGGAGGTATGGAGCTATGGTGCTATGGAGCTCTGAAGCCATGGAGCTCTGGTGCTATGGAGCTCTGGAGGTATGGAGCTCTGGAGGTATGGAGCTCTGGAGGTATGGAGCTATGGAGCCCTGGAGCTCTGGAGGTATGGAGCTATGGTGCTATGGAGCTCTGAAGCCATGGAGCTCTGGTGCTATGGAGCTCTGGAGGTATGGAGCTCTGGAGGTATGGAGCTCTGGAGGTATGGAGCTATGGAGCCCTGGAGCTCTGGAGGTATGGAGCTATGGTGCTATGGAGCTCTGAAGCCATGGAGCTCTGGTGCTATGGAGCTCTGGAGGTATGGAGCTCTGGAGGTATGGAGCTCTGGAGGTATGGAGCTATGGAGCCCTGGAGCTCTGGAGGTATGGAGCTATGGTGCTATGGAGCTCTGAAGCCATGGAGCTCTGGTGCTATGGAGCTATGGAGCTCTGGTGCTATGGAGCTATGGAGGTATGGAGCCACCAGCCAGCACCCTCCGTGGCTGGATCAATGGAAGTGTTTTAGGTACCAGGCAGCCAAAGGGCCGAGGCCTCACGCTCGACCACGCCGGCGCAGAGTTCCAGCCGCTCGGATAAGCTCTGTCACTCACCCGCCGCGCAGCCACCGGTAACGGGGAAATGTCGCCGCCTTGTGGACACGCCGTTGTAAATGAATGGGCTTTCGCACTTAGTGCAATTTTCGCCAACTCTCTGACTTAGAGCTATGGAAGTATGGAGCTATGGAGCCACCAGCCACCCAGGCTGGAGCTCTGGAGCTCTGGAGGAATGGAGCTCTGGTGCTATGGAAGTATGGAGCTCTGGTGCTATGGAAGTATGGAGCTATGGAGGTATGGAAGTATGGAGCTATGGAAGTATGGAGCTATGGAGCTCTGGAAGTATGGAGCTATGGAGCTCTGGAGGTATGGAGCCCTGGAGCTATGGAGCCCTGGAGCTATGGAAGTATGGAGCTCTGGTGCTATGGAGCTATGGAGCTCTGGTGCTATGGAGCTATGGAGCTATGGAGCTCTGGAGCTATGGAGCTCTGGAGGTATGGAGCTATGGAGCTATGGAGCTCTGGAGGTATGGAGCTATGGAGCTATGGAAGTATGGAGCTCTGGTGCTATGGAGCTATGGAGCTCTGGTGCTATGGAGCTATGGAGCTCTGGTGCTATGGAGCTATGGAGCTCTGGAAGTATGGAGCTCTGGTGCTATGGAGCTATGGAGCTCTGGTGCTATGGAGCTATGGAGCTCTGGTGCTATGGAGCTCTGGTGCTATGGAGCTCTGGTGCTATGGAGCTATGGAGCTCTGGTGCTATGGAGCTCTGGAGGTATGGAGCTCTGGAGGTATGGAGCTCTGGAGTTATGGAGCTATGGAGCCCTGGAGCTCTGGAGGTATGGAGCTATGGTGCTATGGAGCTCTGAAGCCATGGAGCTCTGGTGCTATGGAGCTATGGAGCTCTGGTGCTATGGAGCTATGGAGCTATGGAGCTCTGGAAGTATGGAGCTCTGGTGCTATGGAGCTATGGAGCTCTGGTGCTATGGAGCTATGGAGCTCTGGTGCTATGGAGCTATGGAGCTCTGGTGCTATGGAGCTCTGGTGCTATGGAGCTCTGGTGCTATGGAGCTATGGAGCTCTGGTGCTATGGAGCTATGGAGCTCTGGAGGTATGGAGCTCTGGAGGTATGGAGCTCTGGAGGTATGGAACTATGGAGCCCTGGAGCTCTGGAGGTATGGAGCTATGGTGCTATGAGCTCTGAAGCCATGGAGCTCTGGTGCTATGGAGCTCTGGAGCTCTGGAGGTATGGAGCTCTGGAGGTATGGAGCTATGGAGCCCTGGAGCTCTGGAGGTATGGAGCTATGGTGCTATGGAGCTCTGAAGCCATGGAGCTCTGGTGCTATGGAGCTCTGGAGCTCTGGAGGTATGGAGCTCTGGAGGTATGGAGCTCTGGAGGTATGGAGCTATGGAGCCCTGGAGCTCTGGAGGTATGGAGCTATGGTGCTATGGAGCTCTGAAGCCATGGAGCTCTGGTGCTATGGAGCTCTGGAGGTATGGAGCTCTGGAGGTATGGAGCTCTGGAGGTATGGAGCTATGGAGCCCTGGAGCTCTGGAGGTATGGAGCTATGGTGCTATGGAGCTCTGAAGCCATGGAGCTCTGGTGCTATGGAGCTCTGGAGGTATGGAGCTCTGGAGGTATGGAGCTCTGGAGGTATGGAGCTATGGAGCCCTGGAGCTCTGGAGGTATGGAGCTATGGTGCTATGGAGCTCTGAAGCCATGGAGCTCTGGTGCTATGGAGCTATGGAGCTCTGGTGCTATGGAGCTATGGAGGTATGGAGCCACCAGCCAGCACCCTCCGTGGCTGGATCAATGGAAGTGTTTTAGGTACCAGGCAGCCAAAGGGCCGAGGCCTCACGCTCGACCACGCCGGCGCAGAGTTCCAGCCGCTCGGATAAGCTCTGTCACTCACCCGCCGCGCAGCCACCGGTAACGGGGAAATGTCGCCGCCTTGTGGACACGCCGTTGTAAATGAATGGGCTTTCGCACTTAGTGCAATTTTCGCCAACTCTCTGACTGGAGCTATGGAAGTATGGAGCTATGGAGCCACCAGCCACCCAGGCTGGAGCTATGGAGCTCTGGAGGTATGGAGCTCTGGTGCTATGGAAGTATGGAGCTATGGAGCTATGGAAGTATGGAGCTATGGAGCTATGGAGCTCTGGAAGTATGGAGCTATGGAGCTCTGGAGGTATGGAGCTATGGAGCCCTGGAGCCCTGGAGCTATGGAGCCCTGGAGCTATGGAGCTATGGAGCCCTGGAGCTATGGAGCTATGGAGCCCTGGAGCTATGGAGCTATGGAGCTCTGGTGCTATGGAGCTATGGAGCTCTGGTGCTATGGAGCTATGGAGCTCTGGTGCTATGGAGCTATGGAGCTCTGGTGCTATGGAGCTATGGAGCTCTGGAAGTATGGAGCTATGGAGCTCTGGAGGTATGGAGCTATGGAGCTCTGGAGGTATGGAGCTATGGAGCCCTGGAGCTATGGAGCCCTGGAGCTATGGAAGTATGGAGCTCTGGTGCTATGGAGCTATGGAGCTCTGGTGCTATGGAGCTATGGAGCTCTGGAGCTATGGAGCTCTGGAGGTATGGAGCTATGGAGCTCTGGAGGTATGGAGCTATGGAGCTATGGAAGTATGGAGCTCTGGTGCTATGGAGCTATGGAGGTCTGGTGCTATGGAGCTATGGAGCTCTGGTGCTATGGAGCTATGGAGCTATGGAGCTCTGGAAGTATGGAGCTCTGGTGCTATGGAGCTATAGAGCTCTGGTGCTATGGAGCTATGGAGCTCTGGTGCTATGGAGCTATGGAGCTCTGGTGCTATGGAGCTATGGTGCTATGGAGCTCTGGTGCTATGGAGCTATGGAGCTCTGGTGCTATGGAGCTATGGAGCTCTGGAGGTATGGAGCTCTGGAGGTATGGAGCTCTGGAGCTCTGGAGGTATGGAGCTATGGAGCTCTGGAGGTATGGAGCTATGGAGCCCTGGAGCTATGGAGCCCTGGAGCTATGGAAGTATGGAGCTCTGGTGCTATGGAGCTATGGAGCTCTGGTGCTATGGAGCTATGGAGCTCTGGAGCTATGGAGCTCTGGAGGTATGGAGCTATGGAGCTCTGGAGGTATGGAGCTATGGAGCTATGGAAGTATGGAGCTCTGGTGCTATGGAGCTATGGAGGTCTGGTGCTATGGAGCTATGGAGCTCTGGTGCTATGGAGCTATGGAGCTATGGAGCTCTGGAAGTATGGAGCTCTGGTGCTATGGAGCTATGGAGCTCTGGTGCTATGGAGCTATGGAGCTCTGGTGCTATGGAGCTATGGAGCTCTGGTGCTATGGAGCTATGGTGCTATGGAGCTCTGGTGCTATGGAGCTATGGAGCTCTGGTGCTATGGAGCTATGGAGCTCTGGAGGTATGGAGCTCTGGAGGTATGGAGCTCTGGAGGTATGGAGCTTTGGAGCCCTGGAGCTCTGGAGGTATGGAGCTATGGTGCTATGGAGCTCTGAAGCCATGGAGCTCTGGTGCTATGGAGCTATGGAGCTCTGGTGCTATGGAGCTATGGAGGTATGGAGCCACCAGCCAGCACCCTCCGTGGCTGGATCAATGGAAGTGTTTTAGGTACCAGGCAGCCAAAGGGCCGAGGCCTCATGCTCGACCACGCCGGCGCAGAGTTCCAGCCGCTCGGATAAGCTCTGTCACTCACCCGCCGCGCAGCCACCGGTAACGGGGAAATGTCGCCGCCTGGCGGACACGCCGTTGTAAATGAATGGGCTTTCGCACTTAGTGCAATTTTCGCCAACTCTCTGACTTAGAGCTATGGAAGTATGGAGCTATGGAGCCACCAGCCACCCAGGCTGGAGCTATGGAGCTCTGGAGGTATGGAGCTCAGGTGCTATGGAAGTATGGAGCTATGGAGCTATGGAAGTATGGAGCTATGGAGCTATGGAGCTCTGGAAGTATGGAGCTATGGAGCTCTGGAGGTATGGAGCTATGGAGCCCTGGAGCCCTGGAGCCCTGGAGCTATGGAGTTCTGGTGCTATGGAGGTATGGAGCTCTGGAGGTATGGAGCTCTGGAGGTATGGAGCTATGGAGCTATGGAGCCCTGGAGCTATGGAGCTATGGAGCCCTGGAGCTATGGAGCTATGGAGCCCTGGAGCTATGGAGCTATGGAGCTCTGGTGCTATGGAGCTATGGAGCTCTGGTGCTATGGAGCTATGGAGCTATGGAGCTCTGGTGCTATGGAGCTATGGAGCTCTGGTGCTATGGAGCTATGGAGCTCTGGAAGTATGGAGCTATGGAGCTCTGGAGGTATGGAGCTATGGAGCCCTGGAGCTATGGAGCCCTGGAGCTATGGAAGTATGGAGCTCTGGTGCTATGGAGCTATGGAGCTCTGGTGCTATGGAGCTATGGAGCTCTGGAGCTATGGAGCTCTGGAGGTATGGAGCTATGGAGCTATGGAGCTCTGGAGGTATGGAGCTATGGAGCTATGGAAGTATGGAGCTCTGGTGCTATGGAGCTATGGAGCTCTGGTGCTATGGAGCTATGGAGCTCTGGTGCTATGGAGCTATGGAGCTCTGGAAGTATGGAGCTCTGGTGCTATGGAGCTATGGAGCTCTGGTGCTATGGAGCTATGGAGCTCTGGTGCTATGGAGCTATGGAGCTCTGGTGCTATGGAGCTCTGGTGCTATGGAGCTCTGGTGCTATGGAGCTATGGAGCTCTGGTGCTATGGAGCTATGGAGCTCTGGAGGTATGGAGCTCTGGAGGTATGGAGCTCTGGAGGTATGGAGCTTTGGAGCCCTGGAGCTCTGGAGGTATGGAGCTATGGTGCTATGGAGCTCTGAAGCCATGGAGCTCTGGTGCTATGGAGCTCTGGAGCTCTGGAGGTATGGAGCTCTGGAGGTATGGAGCTATGGAGCCCTGGAGCTCTGGAGGTATGGAGCTATGGTGCTATGGAGCTCTGAAGCCATGGAGCTCTGGTGCTATGGAGCTCTGGAGCTCTGGAGGTATGGAGCTCTGGAAGTATGGAGCTATGGAGCCCTGGAGCTCTGGAGGTATGGAGCTATGGTGCTATGGAGCTCTGAAGCCATGGAGCTCTGGTGCTATGGAGCTCTGGAGCTCTGGAGGTATGGAGCTCTGGAGGTATGGAGCTATGGAGCCCTGGAGCTCTGGAGGTATGGAGCTATGGTGCTCTGGAAGTATGGAGCTATGGAGCTCTGGAGGTATGGAGCCCTGGAGCTATGGAGCCCTGGAGCTATGGAAGTATGGAGCTCTGGTGCTATGGAGCTATGGAGCTCTGGTGCTATGGAGCTATGGAGCTATGGAGCTCTGGAGCTATGGAGCTCTGGAGGTATGGAGCTATGGAGCTATGGAGCTCTGGAGGTATGGAGCTATGGAGCTATGGAAGTATGGAGCTCTGGTGCTATGGAGCTATGGAGCTCTGGTGCTATGGAGCTATGGAGCTCTGGTGCTATGGAGCTATGGAGCTATGGAGCTCTGGAAGTATGGAGCTCTGGTGCTATGGAGCTATGGAGCTCTGGTGCTATGGAGCTATGGAGCTCTGGTGCTATGGAGCTCTGGTGCTATGGAGCTCTGGTGCTATGGAGCTATGGAGCTCTGGTGCTATGGAGCTATGGAGCTCTGGAGGTATGGAGCTCTGGAGGTATGGAGCTCTGGAGGTATGGAGCTATGGAGCCCTGGAGCTCTGGAGGTATGGAGCTATGGTGCTATGGAGCTCTGAAGCCATGGAGCTCTGGTGCTATGGAGCTCTGGAGCTCTGGAGGTATGGAGCTCTGGAGGTATGGAGCTATGGAGCCCTGGAGCTCTGGAGGTATGGAGCTATGGAGCTCTGAAGCCATGGAGCTCTGGTGCTATGGAGCTCTGGAGCTCTGGAGGTATGGAGCTCTGGAGGTATGGAGCTCTGGAGGTATGGAGCTATGGAGCCCTGGAGCTCTGGAGGTATGGAGCTATGGTGCTATGGAGCTCTGAAGCCATGGAGCTCTGGTGCTATGGAGCTCTGGAGGTATGGAGCTCTGGAGGTATGGAGCTCTGGAGGTATGGAGCTATGGAGCCCTGGAGCTCTGGAGGTATGGAGCTATGGTGCTATGGAGCTCTGAAGCCATGGAGCTCTGGTGCTATGGAGCTCTGGAGGTATGGAGCTCTGGAGGTATGGAGCTCTGGAGGTATGGAGCTATGGAGCCCAGGAGCTCTGGAGGTATGGAGCTATGGTGCTATGGAGCTCTGAAGCCATGGAGCTCTGGTGCTATGGAGCTATGGAGCTCTGGTGCTATGGAGCTATGGAGGTATGGAGCCACCAGCCAGCACCCTCCGTGGCTGGATCAATGGAAGTGTTTTAGGTACCAGGCAGCCAAAGGGCCGAGGCCTCACGCTCGACCACGCCGGCGCAGAGTTCCAGCCGCTCGGATAAGCTCTGTCACTCACCCGCCGCGCAGCCACCGGTAACGGGGAAATGTCGCCGCCTGGCGGACACGCCGTTGTAAATGAATGGGCTTTCGCACTTAGTGCAATTTTCGCCAACTCTCTGACTTAGAACTATGGAAGTATGGAGCTATGGAGCCACCAGCCACCCAGGCTGGAGCTCTGGAGCTCTGGAGGTATGGAGCTCTGGTGCTATGGAAGTATGGAGCTCTGGTGCTATGGAAGTATGGAGCTATGGAGGTATGGAAGTATGGAGCTATGGAAGTATGGAGCTATGGAGCTCTGGAAGTATGGAGCTATGGAGCTCTGGAGGTATGGAGCCCTGGAGCTATGGAGCCCTGGAGCTATGGAAGTATGGAGCTCTGGTGCTATGGAGCTATGGAGCTCTGGTGCTATGGAGCTATGGAGCTATGGAGCTCTGGAGCTATGGAGCTCTGGAGGTATGGAGCTATGGAGCTATGGAGCTCTGGAGGTATGGAGCTATGGAGCTATGGAAGTATGGAGCTCTGGTGCTATGGAGCTATGGA
The DNA here is from genome assembly GCF_054491065.1 of Syngnathus leptorhynchus. Taxonomy (NCBI): domain Eukaryota; kingdom Metazoa; phylum Chordata; class Actinopteri; order Syngnathiformes; family Syngnathidae; genus Syngnathus; species Syngnathus leptorhynchus. The sequence continues at coordinate 663,448 of NW_028231999.1, forward strand.
GCTCTGGTGCTATGGAGCTATGGAGCTCTGGTGCTATGGAGCTATGGAGCTATGGAGCTCTGGAAGTATGGAGCTCTGGTGCTATGGAGCTATGGAGCTCTGGTGCTATGGAGCTATGGAGCTCTGGTGCTATGGAGCTCTGGTGCTATGGAGCTCTGGTGCTATGGAGCTATGGAGCTCTGGTGCTATGGAGCTCTGGAGGTATGGAGCTCTGGAGGTATGGAGCTCTGGAGGTATGGAGCTATGGAGCCCTGGAGCTCTGGAGGTATGGAGCTATGGTGCTATGGAGCTCTGAAGCCATGGAGCTCTGGTGCTATGGAGCTATGGAGCTCTGGTGCTATGGAGCTATGGAGCTATGGAGCTCTGGAAGTATGGAGCTCTGGTGCTATGGAGCTATGGAGCTCTGGTGCTATGGAGCTATGGAGCTCTGGTGCTATGGAGCTATGGAGCTCTGGTGCTATGGAGCTCTGGTGCTATGGAGCTCTGGTGCTATGGAGCTATGGAGCTCTGGTGCTATGGAGCTATGGAGCTCTGGAGGTATGGAGCTCTGGAGGTATGGAGCTCTGGAGGTATGGAGCTATGGAGCCCTGGAGCTCTGGAGGTATGGAGCTATGGTGCTATGGAGCTCTGAAGCCATGGAGCTCTGGTGCTATGGAGCTCTGGAGCTCTGGAGGTATGGAGCTCTGGAGGTATGGAGCTATGGAGCCCTGGAGCTCTGGAGGTATGGAGCTATGGTGCTATGGAGCTCTGAAGCCATGGAGCTCTGGTGCTATGGAGCTCTGGAGCTCTGGAGGTATGGAGCTCTGGAGGTATGGAGCTCTGGAGGTATGGAGCTATGGAGCCCTGGAGCTCTGGAGGTATGGAGCTATGGTGCTATGGAGCTCTGAAGCCATGGAGCTCTGGTGCTATGGAGCTCTGGAGGTATGGAGCTCTGGAGGTATGGAGCTCTGGAGGTATGGAGCTATGGAGCCCTGGAGCTCTGGAGGTATGGAGCTATGGTGCTATGGAGCTCTGAAGCCATGGAGCTCTGGTGCTATGGAGCTCTGGAGGTATGGAGCTCTGGAGGTATGGAGCTCTGGAGGTATGGAGCTATGGAGCCCTGGAGCTCTGGAGGTATGGAGCTATGGTGCTATGGAGCTATGGAGCTCTGGAAGTATGGAGCTATGGAGCTCTGGAGGTATGGAGCTATGGAGCCCTGGAGCTATGGAGCCCTGGAGCTATGGAAGTATGGAGCTCTGGTGCTATGGAGCTATGGAGCTCTGGTGCTATGGAGCTATGGAGCTCTGGAGCTATGGAGCTCTGGAGGTATGGAGCTATGGAGCTATGGAGCTCTGGAGGTATGGAGCTATGGAGCTATGGAAGTATGGAGCTCTGGTGCTATGGAGCTATGGAGCTCTGGTGCTATGGAGCTATGGAGCTCTGGTGCTATGGAGCTATGGAGCTCTGGAAGTATGGAGCTCTGGTGCTATGGAGCTATGGAGCTCTGGTGCTATGGAGCTATGGAGCTCTGGTGCTATGGAGCTATGGAGCTCTGGTGCTATGGAGCTCTGGTGCTACGGAGCTCTGGTGCTATGGTGCTATGGAGCTATGGAGCTCTGGAAGTATGGAGCTCTGGTGCTATGGAGCTATGGAGCTTTGGTGCTATGGAGCTATGGAGCTCTGGTGCTATGGAGCTCTGGTGCTATGGAGCTCTGGTGCTATGGAGCTATGGAGCTCTGGTGCTATGGAGCTCTGGAGGTATGGAGCTCTGGAGGTATGGAGCTCTGGAGTTATGGAGCTATGGAGCCCTGGAGCTCTGGAGGTATGGAGCTATGGTGCTATGGAGCTCTGAAGCCATGGAGCTCTGGTGCTATGGAGCTATGGAGCTCTGGTGCTATGGAGCTATGGAGCTATGGAGCTCTGGAGCCCTGGAGCTCTGGAGGTATGGAGCTATGGTGCTATGGAGCTCTGAAGCCATGGAGCTCTGGTGCTATGGAGCTCTGGAGCTCTGGAGGTATGGAGCTCTGGAGGTATGGAGCTCTGGAGGTATGGAGCTATGGAGCCCTGGAGCTCTGGAGGTATGGAGCTATGGTGCTATGGAGCTCTGAAGCCATGGAGCTCTGGTGCTATGGAGCTCTGGAGGTATGGAGCTCTGGAGGTATGGAGCTCTGGAGGTATGGAGCTATGGAGCCCTGGAGCTCTGGAGGTATGGAGCTATGGTGCTATGGAGCTCTGAAGCCATGGAGCTCTGGTGCTATGGAGCTCTGGAGGTATGGAGCTCTGGAGGTATGGAGCTCTGGAGGTATGGAGCTATGGAGCCCTGGAGCTCTGGAGGTATGGAGCTATGGTGCTATGGAGCTCTGAAGCCATGGAGCTCTGGTGCTATGGAGCTCTGGAGGTATGGAGCTCTGGAGGTATGGAGCTCTGGAGGTATGGAGCTATGGAGCCCTGGAGCTCTGGAGGTATGGAGCTATGGTGCTATGGAGCTCTGAAGCCATGGAGCTCTGGTGCTATGGAGCTCTGGAGGTATGGAGCTCTGGAGGTATGGAGCTCTGGAGGTATGGAGCTATGGAGCCCTGGAGCTCTGGAGGTATGGAGCTATGGTGCTATGGAGCTCTGAAGCCATGGAGCTCTGGTGCTATGGAGCTATGGAGCTCTGGTGCTATGGAGCTATGGAGGTATGGAGCCACCAGCCAGCACCCTCCGTGGCTGGATCAATGGAAGTGTTTTAGGTACCAGGCAGCCAAAGGGCCGAGGCCTCACGCTCGACCACGCCGGCGCAGAGTTCCAGCCGCTCGGATAAGCTCTGTCACTCACCCGCCGCGCAGCCACCGGTAACGGGGAAATGTCGCCGCCTGGCGGACACGCCGTTGTAAATGAATGGGCTTTCGCACTTAGTGCAATTTTCGCCAACTCTCTGACTTAGAGCTATGGAAGTATGGAGCTATGGAGCCACCAGCCACCCAGGCTGGAGCTATGGAGCTCTGGAGGTATGGAGCTCAGGTGCTATGGAAGTATGGAGCTATGGAGCTATGGAAGTATGGAGCTATGGAGCTATGGAGCTCTGGAAGTATGGAGCTATGGAGCTCTGGAGGTATGGAGCTATGGAGCCCTGGAGCCCTGGAGCTATGGAGCTCTGGTGCTATGGAGGTATGGAGCTCTGGAGGTATGGAGCTCTGGAGGTATGGAGCTATGGAGCTATGGAGCCCTGGAGCTATGGAGCTATGGAGCCCTGGAGCTATGGAGCTATGGAGCCCTGGAGCTATGGAGCTATGGAGCTCTGGTGCTATGGAGCTATGGAGCTCTGGTGTTATGGAGCTATGGAGCTCTGGTGCTATGGAGCTATGGAGCTCTGGTGCTATGGAGCTATGGAGCTCTGGAAGTATGGAGCTATGGAGCTCTGGAGGTATGGAGCTATGGAGCCCTGGAGCTATGGAGCCCTGGAGCTATGGAAGTATGGAGCTCTGGTGCTATGGAGCTATGGAGCTCTGGTGCTATGGAGCTATGGAGCTCTGGAGCTATGGAGCTCTGGAGGTATGGAGCTATGGAGCTATGGAGCTCTGGAGGTATGGAGCTATGGAGCTATGGAAGTATGGAGCTCTGGTGCTATGGAGCTATGGAGCTCTGGTGCTATGGAGCTATGGAGCTCTGGTGTTATGGAGCTATGGAGCTATGGAGCTCTGGAAGTATGGAGCTCTGGTGCTATGGAGCTATGGAGCTCTGGTGCTATGGAGCTATGGAGCTCTGGTGCTATGGAGCTATGGAGCTCTGGTGCTATGGAGCTCTGGTGCTATGGAGCTCTGGTGCTATGGAGCTATGGAGCTCTGGTGCTATGGAGCTATGGAGCTCTGGAGGTATGGAGCTCTGGAGGTATGGAGCTCTGGAGGTATGGAGCTTTGGAGCCCTGGAGCTCTGGAGGTATGGAGCTATGGTGCTATGGAGCTCTGAAGCCATGGAGCTCTGGTGCTATGGAGCTCTGGAGCTCTGGAGGTATGGAGCTCTGGAGGTATGGAGCTATGGAGCCCTGGAGCTCTGGAGGTATGGAGCTATGGTGCTATGGAGCTCTGAAGCCATGGAGCTCTGGTGCTATGGAGCTCTGGAGCTCTGGAGGTATGGAGCTCTGGAGGTATGGAGCTATGGAGCCCTGGAGCTCTGGAGGTATGGAGCTATGGTGCTATGGAGCTCTGAAGCCATGGAGCTCTGGTGCTATGGAGCTCTGGAGCTCTGGAGGTATGGAGCTCTGGAGGTATGGAGCTCTGGAGGTATGGAGCTATGGAGCCCTGGAGCTCTGGAGGTATGGAGCTATGGTGCTATGGAGCTCTGAAGCCATGGAGCTCTGGTGCTATGGAGCTCTGGAGGTATGGAGCTCTGGAGGTATGGAGCTCTGGAGGTATGGAGCTATGGAGCCCTGGAGCTCTGGAGGTATGGAGCTATGGTGCTATGGAGCTCTGAAGCCATGGAGCTCTGGTGCTATGGAGCTCTGGAGGTATGGAGCTCTGGAGGTATGGAGCTCTGGAGGTATGGAGCTATGGAGCCCTGGAGCTCTGGAGGTATGGAGCTATGGTGCTATGGAGCTCTGAAGCCATGGAGCTCTGGTGCTATGGAGCTCTGGAGGTATGGAGCTCTGGAGGTATGGAGCTCTGGAGGTATGGAGCTATGGAGCCCTGGAGCTCTGGAGGTATGGAGCTATGGTGCTATGGAGCTCTGAAGCCATGGAGCTCTGGTGCTATGGAGCTATGGAGCTCTGGTGCTATGGAGCTATGGAGGTATGGAGCCACCAGCCAGCACCCTCCGTGGCTGGATCAATGGAAGTGTTTTAGGTACCAGGCAGCCAAAGGGCCGAGGCCTCACGCTCGACCACGCCGGCGCAGAGTTCCAGCCGCTCGGATAAGCTCTGTCACTCACCCGCCGCGCAGCCACCGGTAACGGGGAAATGTCGCCGCCTTGTGGACACGCCGTTGTAAATGAATGGGCTTTCGCACTTAGTGCAATTTTCGCCAACTCTCTGACTTAGAGCTATGGAAGTATGGAGCTATGGAGCCACCAGCCACCCAGGCTGGAGCTCTGGAGCTCTGGAGGTATGGAGCTCTGGTGCTATGGAAGTATGGAGCTCTGGTGCTATGGAAGTATGGAGCTATGGAGGTATGGAAGTATGGAGCTATGGAAGTATGGAGCTATGGAGCTCTGGAAGTATGGAGCTATGGAGCTCTGGAGGTATGGAGCCCTGGAGCTATGGAGCCCTGGAGCTATGGAAGTATGGAGCTCTGGTGCTATGGAGCTATGGAGCTCTGGTGCTATGGAGCTATGGAGCTATGGAGCTCTGGAGCTATGGAGCTCTGGAGGTATGGAGCTATGGAGCTATGGAGCTCTGGAGGTATGGAGCTATGGAGCTATGGAAGTATGGAGCTCTGGTGCTATGGAGCTATGGAGCTCTGGTGCTATGGAGCTATGGAGCTCTGGTGCTATGGAGCTATGGAGCTCTGGAAGTATGGAGCTCTGGTGCTATGGAGCTATGGAGCTCTGGTGCTATGGAGCTATGGAGCTCTGGTGCTATGGAGCTCTGGTGCTATGGAGCTCTGGTGCTATGGAGCTATGGAGCTCTGGTGCTATGGAGTTCTGGAGGTATGGAGCTCTGGAGGTATGGAGCTCTGGAGGTATGGAGCTATGGAGCCCTGGAGCTCTGGAGGTATGGAGCTATGGTGCTATGGAGCTCTGAAGCCATGGAGCTCTGGTGCTATGGAGCTATGGAGCTCTGGTGCTATGGAGCTATGGAGCTATGGAGCTCTGGAAGTATGGAGCTCTGGTGCTATGGAGCTATGGAGCTCTGGTGCTATGGAGCTATGGAGCTCTGGTGCTATGGAGCTATGGAGCTCTGGTGCTATGGAGCTCTGGTGCTATGGAGCTCTGGTGCTATGGAGCTATGGAGCTCTGGTGCTATGGAGCTATGGAGCTCTGGAGGTATGGAGCTCTGGAGGTATGGAGCTCTGGAGGTATGGAGCTTTGGAGCCCTGGAGCTCTGGAGGTATGGAGCTATGGTGCTATGGAGCTCTGAAGCCATGGAGCTCTGGTGCTATGGAGCTCTGGAGCTCTGGAGGTATGGAGCTCTGGAGGTATGGAGCTATGGAGCCCTGGAGCTCTGGAGGTATGGAGCTATGGTGCTATGGAGCTCTGAAGCCATGGAGCTCTGGTGCTATGGAGCTCTGGAGCTCTGGAGGTATGGAGCTCTGGAGGTATGGAGCTATGGAGCCCTGGAGCTCTGGAGGTATGGAGCTATGGTGCTATGGAGCTCTGAAGCCATGGAGCTCTGGTGCTATGGAGCTCTGGAGCTCTGGAGGTATGGAGCTCTGGAGGTATGGAGCTCTGGAGGTATGGAGCTATGGAGCCCTGGAGCTCTGGAGGTATGGAGCTATGGTGCTATGGAGCTCTGAAGCCATGGAGCTCTGGTGCTATGGAGCTCTGGAGGTATGGAGCTCTGGAGGTATGGAGCTCTGGAGGTATGGAGCTATGGAGCCCTGGAGCTCTGGAGGTATGGAGCTATGGTGCTATGGAGCTCTGAAGCCATGGAGCTCTGGTGCTATGGAGCTCTGGAGGTATGGAGCTCTGGAGGTATGGAGCTCTGGAGGTATGGAGCTATGGAGCCCTGGAGCTCTGGAGGTATGGAGCTATGGTGCTATGGAGCTCTGAAGCCATGGAGCTCTGGTGCTATGGAGCTCTGGAGGTATGGAGCTCTGGAGGTATGGAGCTCTGGAGGTATGGAGCTATGGAGCCCTGGAGCTCTGGAGGTATGGAGCTATGGTGCTATGGAGCTCTGAAGCCATGGAGCTCTGGTGCTATGGAGCTATGGAGCTCTGGTGCTATGGAGCTATGGAGGTATGGAGCCACCAGCCAGCACCCTCCGTGGCTGGATCAATGGAAGTGTTTTAGGTACCAGGCAGCCAAAGGGCCGAGGCCTCACGCTCGACCACGCCGGCGCAGAGTTCCAGCCGCTCGGATAAGCTCTGTCACTCACCCGCCGCGCAGCCACCGGTAACGGGGAAATGTCGCCGCCTTGTGGACACGCCGTTGTAAATGAATGGGCTTTCGCACTTAGTGCAATTTTCGCCAACTCTCTGACTTAGAGCTATGGAAGTATGGAGCTATGGAGCCACCAGCCACCCAGGCTGGAGCTCTGGAGCTCTGGAGGAATGGAGCTCTGGTGCTATGGAAGTATGGAGCTCTGGTGCTATGGAAGTATGGAGCTATGGAGGTATGGAAGTATGGAGCTATGGAAGTATGGAGCTATGGAGCTCTGGAAGTATGGAGCTATGGAGCTCTGGAGGTATGGAGCCCTGGAGCTATGGAGCCCTGGAGCTATGGAAGTATGGAGCTCTGGTGCTATGGAGCTATGGAGCTCTGGTGCTATGGAGCTATGGAGCTATGGAGCTCTGGAGCTATGGAGCTCTGGAGGTATGGAGCTATGGAGCTATGGAGCTCTGGAGGTATGGAGCTATGGAGCTATGGAAGTATGGAGCTCTGGTGCTATGGAGCTATGGAGCTCTGGTGCTATGGAGCTATGGAGCTCTGGTGCTATGGAGCTATGGAGCTCTGGAAGTATGGAGCTCTGGTGCTATGGAGCTATGGAGCTCTGGTGCTATGGAGCTATGGAGCTCTGGTGCTATGGAGCTCTGGTGCTATGGAGCTCTGGTGCTATGGAGCTATGGAGCTCTGGTGCTATGGAGCTCTGGAGGTATGGAGCTCTGGAGGTATGGAGCTCTGGAGTTATGGAGCTATGGAGCCCTGGAGCTCTGGAGGTATGGAGCTATGGTGCTATGGAGCTCTGAAGCCATGGAGCTCTGGTGCTATGGAGCTATGGAGCTCTGGTGCTATGGAGCTATGGAGCTATGGAGCTCTGGAAGTATGGAGCTCTGGTGCTATGGAGCTATGGAGCTCTGGTGCTATGGAGCTATGGAGCTCTGGTGCTATGGAGCTATGGAGCTCTGGTGCTATGGAGCTCTGGTGCTATGGAGCTCTGGTGCTATGGAGCTATGGAGCTCTGGTGCTATGGAGCTATGGAGCTCTGGAGGTATGGAGCTCTGGAGGTATGGAGCTCTGGAGGTATGGAACTATGGAGCCCTGGAGCTCTGGAGGTATGGAGCTATGGTGCTATGAGCTCTGAAGCCATGGAGCTCTGGTGCTATGGAGCTCTGGAGCTCTGGAGGTATGGAGCTCTGGAGGTATGGAGCTATGGAGCCCTGGAGCTCTGGAGGTATGGAGCTATGGTGCTATGGAGCTCTGAAGCCATGGAGCTCTGGTGCTATGGAGCTCTGGAGCTCTGGAGGTATGGAGCTCTGGAGGTATGGAGCTCTGGAGGTATGGAGCTATGGAGCCCTGGAGCTCTGGAGGTATGGAGCTATGGTGCTATGGAGCTCTGAAGCCATGGAGCTCTGGTGCTATGGAGCTCTGGAGGTATGGAGCTCTGGAGGTATGGAGCTCTGGAGGTATGGAGCTATGGAGCCCTGGAGCTCTGGAGGTATGGAGCTATGGTGCTATGGAGCTCTGAAGCCATGGAGCTCTGGTGCTATGGAGCTCTGGAGGTATGGAGCTCTGGAGGTATGGAGCTCTGGAGGTATGGAGCTATGGAGCCCTGGAGCTCTGGAGGTATGGAGCTATGGTGCTATGGAGCTCTGAAGCCATGGAGCTCTGGTGCTATGGAGCTATGGAGCTCTGGTGCTATGGAGCTATGGAGGTATGGAGCCACCAGCCAGCACCCTCCGTGGCTGGATCAATGGAAGTGTTTTAGGTACCAGGCAGCCAAAGGGCCGAGGCCTCACGCTCGACCACGCCGGCGCAGAGTTCCAGCCGCTCGGATAAGCTCTGTCACTCACCCGCCGCGCAGCCACCGGTAACGGGGAAATGTCGCCGCCTTGTGGACACGCCGTTGTAAATGAATGGGCTTTCGCACTTAGTGCAATTTTCGCCAACTCTCTGACTGGAGCTATGGAAGTATGGAGCTATGGAGCCACCAGCCACCCAGGCTGGAGCTATGGAGCTCTGGAGGTATGGAGCTCTGGTGCTATGGAAGTATGGAGCTATGGAGCTATGGAAGTATGGAGCTATGGAGCTATGGAGCTCTGGAAGTATGGAGCTATGGAGCTCTGGAGGTATGGAGCTATGGAGCCCTGGAGCCCTGGAGCTATGGAGCCCTGGAGCTATGGAGCTATGGAGCCCTGGAGCTATGGAGCTATGGAGCCCTGGAGCTATGGAGCTATGGAGCTCTGGTGCTATGGAGCTATGGAGCTCTGGTGCTATGGAGCTATGGAGCTCTGGTGCTATGGAGCTATGGAGCTCTGGTGCTATGGAGCTATGGAGCTCTGGAAGTATGGAGCTATGGAGCTCTGGAGGTATGGAGCTATGGAGCTCTGGAGGTATGGAGCTATGGAGCCCTGGAGCTATGGAGCCCTGGAGCTATGGAAGTATGGAGCTCTGGTGCTATGGAGCTATGGAGCTCTGGTGCTATGGAGCTATGGAGCTCTGGAGCTATGGAGCTCTGGAGGTATGGAGCTATGGAGCTCTGGAGGTATGGAGCTATGGAGCTATGGAAGTATGGAGCTCTGGTGCTATGGAGCTATGGAGGTCTGGTGCTATGGAGCTATGGAGCTCTGGTGCTATGGAGCTATGGAGCTATGGAGCTCTGGAAGTATGGAGCTCTGGTGCTATGGAGCTATAGAGCTCTGGTGCTATGGAGCTATGGAGCTCTGGTGCTATGGAGCTATGGAGCTCTGGTGCTATGGAGCTATGGTGCTATGGAGCTCTGGTGCTATGGAGCTATGGAGCTCTGGTGCTATGGAGCTATGGAGCTCTGGAGGTATGGAGCTCTGGAGGTATGGAGCTCTGGAGCTCTGGAGGTATGGAGCTATGGAGCTCTGGAGGTATGGAGCTATGGAGCCCTGGAGCTATGGAGCCCTGGAGCTATGGAAGTATGGAGCTCTGGTGCTATGGAGCTATGGAGCTCTGGAGCTCTGGTGCTATGGAGCTATGGAGCTCTGGAGCTATGGAGCTCTGGAGGTATGGAGCTATGGAGCTCTGGAGGTATGGAGCTATGGAGCTATGGAAGTATGGAGCTCTGGTGCTATGGAGCTATGGAGGTCTGGTGCTATGGAGCTATGGAGCTCTGGTGCTATGGAGCTATGGAGCTATGGAGCTCTGGAAGTATGGAGCTCTGGTGCTATGGAGCTATGGAGCTCTGGTGCTATGGAGCTATGGAGCTCTGGTGCTATGGAGCTATGGAGCTCTGGTGCTATGGAGCTATGGTGCTATGGAGCTCTGGTGCTATGGAGCTATGGAGCTCTGGTGCTATGGAGCTATGGAGCTCTGGAGGTATGGAGCTCTGGAGGTATGGAGCTCTGGAGGTATGGAGCTTTGGAGCCCTGGAGCTCTGGAGGTATGGAGCTATGGTGCTATGGAGCTCTGAAGCCATGGAGCTCTGGTGCTATGGAGCTATGGAGCTCTGGTGCTATGGAGCTATGGAGGTATGGAGCCACCAGCCAGCACCCTCCGTGGCTGGATCAATGGAAGTGTTTTAGGTACCAGGCAGCCAAAGGGCCGAGGCCTCATGCTCGACCACGCCGGCGCAGAGTTCCAGCCGCTCGGATAAGCTCTGTCACTCACCCGCCGCGCAGCCACCGGTAACGGGGAAATGTCGCCGCCTGGCGGACACGCCGTTGTAAATGAATGGGCTTTCGCACTTAGTGCAATTTTCGCCAACTCTCTGACTTAGAGCTATGGAAGTATGGAGCTATGGAGCCACCAGCCACCCAGGCTGGAGCTATGGAGCTCTGGAGGTATGGAGCTCAGGTGCTATGGAAGTATGGAGCTATGGAGCTATGGAAGTATGGAGCTATGGAGCTATGGAGCTCTGGAAGTATGGAGCTATGGAGCTCTGGAGGTATGGAGCTATGGAGCCCTGGAGCCCTGGAGCCCTGGAGCTATGGAGTTCTGGTGCTATGGAGGTATGGAGCTCTGGAGGTATGGAGCTCTGGAGGTATGGAGCTATGGAGCTATGGAGCCCTGGAGCTATGGAGCTATGGAGCCCTGGAGCTATGGAGCTATGGAGCCCTGGAGCTATGGAGCTATGGAGCTCTGGTGCTATGGAGCTATGGAGCTCTGGTGCTATGGAGCTATGGAGCTATGGAGCTCTGGTGCTATGGAGCTATGGAGCTCTGGTGCTATGGAGCTATGGAGCTCTGGAAGTATGGAGCTATGGAGCTCTGGAGGTATGGAGCTATGGAGCCCTGGAGCTATGGAGCCCTGGAGCTATGGAAGTATGGAGCTCTGGTGCTATGGAGCTATGGAGCTCTGGTGCTATGGAGCTATGGAGCTCTGGAGCTATGGAGCTCTGGAGGTATGGAGCTATGGAGCTATGGAGCTCTGGAGGTATGGAGCTATGGAGCTATGGAAGTATGGAGCTCTGGTGCTATGGAGCTATGGAGCTCTGGTGCTATGGAGCTATGGAGCTCTGGTGCTATGGAGCTATGGAGCTCTGGAAGTATGGAGCTCTGGTGCTATGGAGCTATGGAGCTCTGGTGCTATGGAGCTATGGAGCTCTGGTGCTATGGAGCTATGGAGCTCTGGTGCTATGGAGCTCTGGTGCTATGGAGCTCTGGTGCTATGGAGCTATGGAGCTCTGGTGCTATGGAGCTATGGAGCTCTGGAGGTATGGAGCTCTGGAGGTATGGAGCTCTGGAGGTATGGAGCTTTGGAGCCCTGGAGCTCTGGAGGTATGGAGCTATGGTGCTATGGAGCTCTGAAGCCATGGAGCTCTGGTGCTATGGAGCTCTGGAGCTCTGGAGGTATGGAGCTCTGGAGGTATGGAGCTATGGAGCCCTGGAGCTCTGGAGGTATGGAGCTATGGTGCTATGGAGCTCTGAAGCCATGGAGCTCTGGTGCTATGGAGCTCTGGAGCTCTGGAGGTATGGAGCTCTGGAAGTATGGAGCTATGGAGCCCTGGAGCTCTGGAGGTATGGAGCTATGGTGCTATGGAGCTCTGAAGCCATGGAGCTCTGGTGCTATGGAGCTCTGGAGCTCTGGAGGTATGGAGCTCTGGAGGTATGGAGCTCTGGAGGTATGGAGCTATGGAGCCCTGGAGCTCTGGAGGTATGGAGCTATGGTGCTCTGGAAGTATGGAGCTATGGAGCTCTGGAGGTATGGAGCCCTGGAGCTATGGAGCCCTGGAGCTATGGAAGTATGGAGCTCTGGTGCTATGGAGCTATGGAGCTCTGGTGCTATGGAGCTATGGAGCTATGGAGCTCTGGAGCTATGGAGCTCTGGAGGTATGGAGCTATGGAGCTATGGAGCTCTGGAGGTATGGAGCTATGGAGCTATGGAAGTATGGAGCTCTGGTGCTATGGAGCTATGGAGCTCTGGTGCTATGGAGCTATGGAGCTCTGGTGCTATGGAGCTATGGAGCTATGGAGCTCTGGAAGTATGGAGCTCTGGTGCTATGGAGCTATGGAGCTCTGGTGCTATGGAGCTATGGAGCTCTGGTGCTATGGAGCTCTGGTGCTATGGAGCTCTGGTGCTATGGAGCTATGGAGCTCTGGTGCTATGGAGCTATGGAGCTCTGGAGGTATGGAGCTCTGGAGGTATGGAGCTCTGGAGGTATGGAGCTATGGAGCCCTGGAGCTCTGGAGGTATGGAGCTATGGTGCTATGGAGCTCTGAAGCCATGGAGCTCTGGTGCTATGGAGCTCTGGAGCTCTGGAGGTATGGAGCTCTGGAGGTATGGAGCTATGGAGCCCTGGAGCTCTGGAGGTATGGAGCTATGGAGCTCTGAAGCCATGGAGCTCTGGTGCTATGGAGCTCTGGAGCTCTGGAGGTATGGAGCTCTGGAGGTATGGAGCTCTGGAGGTATGGAGCTATGGAGCCCTGGAGCTCTGGAGGTATGGAGCTATGGTGCTATGGAGCTCTGAAGCCATGGAGCTCTGGTGCTATGGAGCTCTGGAGGTATGGAGCTCTGGAGGTATGGAGCTCTGGAGGTATGGAGCTATGGAGCCCTGGAGCTCTGGAGGTATGGAGCTATGGTGCTATGGAGCTCTGAAGCCATGGAGCTCTGGTGCTATGGAGCTCTGGAGGTATGGAGCTCTGGAGGTATGGAGCTCTGGAGGTATGGAGCTATGGAGCCCAGGAGCTCTGGAGGTATGGAGCTATGGTGCTATGGAGCTCTGAAGCCATGGAGCTCTGGTGCTATGGAGCTATGGAGCTCTGGTGCTATGGAGCTATGGAGGTATGGAGCCACCAGCCAGCACCCTCCGTGGCTGGATCAATGGAAGTGTTTTAGGTACCAGGCAGCCAAAGGGCCGAGGCCTCACGCTCGACCACGCCGGCGCAGAGTTCCAGCCGCTCGGATAAGCTCTGTCACTCACCCGCCGCGCAGCCACCGGTAACGGGGAAATGTCGCCGCCTGGCGGACACGCCGTTGTAAATGAATGGGCTTTCGCACTTAGTGCAATTTTCGCCAACTCTCTGACTTAGAGCTATGGAAGTATGGAGCTATGGAGCCACCAGCCACCCAGGCTGGAGCTCTGGAGCTCTGGAGGTATGGAGCTCTGGTGCTATGGAAGTATGGAGCTCTGGTGCTATGGAAGTATGGAGCTATGGAGGTATGGAAGTATGGAGCTATGGAAGTATGGAGCTATGGAGCTCTGGAAGTATGGAGCTATGGAGCTCTGGAGGTATGGAGCCCTGGAGCTATGGAGCCCTGGAGCTATGGAAGTATGGAGCTCTGGTGCTATGGAGCTATGGAGCTCTGGTGCTATGGAGCTATGGAGCTATGGAGCTCTGGAGCTATGGAGCTCTGGAGGTATGGAGCTATGGAGCTATGGAGCTCTGGAGGTATGGAGCTATGGAGCTATGGAAGTATGGAGCTCTGGTGCTATGGAGCTATGGAGCTCTGGTGCTATGGAGCTATGGAGCTCTGGTGCTATGGAGCTATGGAGCTATGGAGCTCTGGAAGTATGGAGCTCTGGTGCTATGGAGCTATGGAGCTCTGGTGCTATGGAGCTATGGAGCTCTGGTGCTATGGAGCTCTGGTGCTATGGAGCTCTGGTGCTATGGAGCTATGGAGCTCTGGTGCTATGGAGCTCTGGAGGTATGGAGCTCTGGAGGTATGGAGCTCTGGAGGTATGGAGCTATGGAGCCCTGGAGCTCTGGAGGTATGGAGCTATGGTGCTATGGAGCTCTGAAGCCATGGAGCTCTGGTGCTATGGAGCTATGGAGCTCTGGTGCTATGGAGCTATGGAGCTATGGAGCTCTGGAAGTATGGAGCTCTGGTGCTATGGAGCTATGGAGCTCTGGTGCTATGGAGCTATGGAGCTCTGGTGCTATGGAGCTATGGAGCTCTGGTGCTATGGAGCTCTGGTGCTATGGAGCTCTGGTGCTATGGAGCTATGGAGCTCTGGTGCTATGGAGCTATGGAGCTCTGGAGGTATGGAGCTCTGGAGGTATGGAGCTCTGGAGGTATGGAGCTATGGAGCCCTGGAGCTCTGGAGGTATGGAGCTATGGTGCTATGGAGCTCTGAAGCCATGGAGCTCTGGTGCTATGGAGCTCTGGAGCTCTGGAGGTATGGAGCTCTGGAGGTATGGAGCTATGGAGCCCTGGAGCTCTGGAGGTATGGAGCTATGGTGCTATGGAGCTCTGAAGCCATGGAGCTCTGGTGCTATGGAGCTCTGGAGCTCTGGAGGTATGGAGCTCTGGAGGTATGGAGCTCTGGAGGTATGGAGCTATGGAGCCCTGGAGCTCTGGAGGTATGGAGCTATGGTGCTATGGAGCTCTGAAGCCATGGAGCTCTGGTGCTATGGAGCTCTGGAGGTATGGAGCTCTGGAGGTATGGAGCTCTGGAGGTATGGAGCTATGGAGCCCTGGAGCTCTGGAGGTATGGAGCTATGGAGCTATGGTGCTATGGAGCTCTGAAGCCATGGAGCTCTGGTGCTATGGAGCTCTGGAGGTATGGAGCTCTGGAGGTATGGAGCTCTGGAGTTATGGAGCTATGGAGCCCTGGAGCTCTGGAGGTATGGAGCTATGGTGCTATGGAGCTCTGAAGCCATGGAGCTCTGGTGCTATGGAGCTATGGAGCTCTGGTGCTATGGAGCTATGGAGGTATGGAGCCACCAGCCAGCACCCTCCGTGGCTGGATCAATGGAAGTGTTTTAGGTACCAGGCAGCCAAAGGGCCGAGGCCTCACGCTCGACCACGCCGGCGCAGAGTTCCAGCCGCTCGGATAAGCTCTGTCACTCACCCGCCGCGCAGCCACCGGTAACGGGGAAATGTCGCCGCCTGGCGGACACGCCGTTGTAAATGAATGGGCTTTCGCACTTAGTGCAATTTTCGCCAACTCTCTGACTTAGAGCTATGGAAGTATGGAGCTATGGAGCCACCAGCCACCCAGGCTGGAGCTATGGAGCTCTGGAGGTATGGAGCTCAGGTGCTATGGAAGTATGGAGCTATGGAGCTATGGAAGTATGGAGCTATGGAGCTATGGAGCTCTGGAAGTATGGAGCTATGGAGCTCTGGAGGTATGGAGCTATGGAGCCCTGGAGCCCTGGAGCTATGGAGGTATGGAGCTCTGGAGGTATGGAGCTCTGGAGCTCTGGAGCTCTGGAGGTATGGAGCTATGGAGCCCTGGAGCCCTGGAGCTATGGAGCTCTGGTGCTATGGAGGTATGGAGCTCTGGAGGTATGGAGCTCTGGAGGTATGGAGCTATGGAGCTATGGAGCCCTGGAGCTATGGAGCTATGGAGCCCTGGAGCTATGGAGCTATGGAGCCCTGGAGCTATGGAGCTATGGAGCTCTGGTGCTATGGAGCTATGGAGCTCTGGTGCTATGGAGCTATGGAGCTCTGGTGCTATGGAGCTATGGAGCTCTGGTGCTATGGAGCTATGGAGCTCTGGAAGTATGGAGCTATGGAGCTCTGGAGGTATGGAGCTATGGAGCCCTGGAGCTATGGAGCCCTGGAGCTATGGAAGTATGGAGCTCTGGTGCTATGGAGCTATGGAGCTCTGGTGCTATGGAGCTATGGAGCTCTGGAGCTATGGAGCTCTGGAGGTATGGAGCTATGGAGCTATGGAGCTCTGGAGGTATGGAGGTATGGAGCTCTGGAGGTATGGAGCTATGGAGCTATGGAGCCCTGGAGCTATGGAGCTATGGAGCTCTGGAGCTCTGGAGGTATGGAGCTCTGGTGCTATGGAAGTATGGAGCTCTGGTGCTATGGAAGTATGGAGCTATGGAGGTATGGAAGTATGGAGCTATGGAAGTATGGAGCTATGGAGCTCTGGAAGTATGGAGCTATGGAGCTCTGGAGGTATGGAGCCCTGGAGCTATGGAGCCCTGGAGCTATGGAAGTATGGAGCTCTGGTGCTATGGAGCTATGGAGCTCTGGTGCTATGGAGCTATGGAGCTATGGAGCTCTGGAGCTATGGAGCTCTGGAGGTATGGAGCTATGGAGCTATGGAGCTCTGGAGGTATGGAGCTATGGAGCTATGGAAGTATGGAGCTCTGGTGCTATGGAGCTATGGAGCTCTGGTGCTATGGAGCTATGGAGCTCTGGTGCTATGGAGCTATGGAGCTCTGGAAGTATGGAGCTCTGGTGCTATGGAGCTATGGAGCTCTGGTGCTATGGAGCTATGGAGCTCTGGTGCTATGGAGCTCTGGTGCTATGGAGCTCTGGTGCTATGGAGCTATGGAGCTCTGGTGCTATGGAGCTCTGGAGGTATGGAGCTCTGGAGGTATGGAGCTCTGGAGGTATGGAGCTATGGAGCCCTGGAGCTCTGGAGGTATGGAGCTATGGTGCTATGGAGCTCTGAAGCCATGGAGCTCTGGTGCTATGGAGCTATGGAGCTCTGGTGCTATGGAGCTATGGAGCTATGGAGCTCTGGAAGTATGGAGCTCTGGTGCTATGGAGCTATGGAGCTCTGGTGCTATGGAGCTATGGAGCTCTGGTGCTATGGAGCTATGGAGCTCTGGTGCTATGGAGCTCTGGTGCTATGGAGCTCTGGAGGTATGGAGCTCTGGAGGTATGGAGCTCTGGAGGTATGGAGCTATGGAGCCCTGGAGCTCTGGAGGTATGGAGCTATGGTGCTATGGAGCTCTGAAGCCATGGAGCTCTGGTGCTATGGAGCTCTGGAGGTATGGAGCTCTGGAGGTATGGAGCTCTGGAGGTATGGAGCTATGGAGCCCTGGAGCTCTGGAGGTATGGAGCTATGGTGCTATGGAGCTCTGAAGCCATGGAGCTCTGGTGCTATGGAGCTCTGGAGGTATGGAGCTCTGGAGGTATGGAGCTCTGGAGGTATGGAGCTATGGAGCCCTGGAGCTCTGGAGGTATGGAGCTATGGTGCTATGGAGCTCTGAAGCCATGGAGCTCTGGTGCTATGGAGCTATGGAGCTCTGGTGCTATGGAGCTATGGAGGTATGGAGCCACCAGCCAGCACCCTCCGTGGCTGGATCAATGGAAGTGTTTTAGGTACCAGGCAGCCAAAGGGCCGAGGCCTCACGCTCGAGCACGCCGGCGCAGAGTTCCAGCCGCTCGGATAAGCTCTGTCACTCACCCGCCGCGCAGCCACCGGTAACGGGGAAATGTCGCCGCCTTGTGGACACGCCGTTGTAAATGAATGGGCTTTCGCACTTAGTGCAATTTTCGCCAACTCTCTGACTTAGAGCTATGGAAGTATGGAGCTATGGAGCCACCAGCCACCCAGGCTGGAGCTCTGGAGCTCTGGAGGTATGGAGCTCTGGTGCTATGGAAGTATGGAGCTCTGGTGCTATGGAAGTATGGAGCTATGGAGGTATGGAAGTATGGAGCTATGGAAGTATGGAGCTATGGAGCTCTGGAAGTATGGAGCTATGGAGCTCTGGAGGTATGGAGCCCTGGAGCTATGGAGCCCTGGAGCTATGGAAGTATGGAGCTCTGGTGCTATGGAGCTATGGAGCTCTGGTGCTATGGAGCTATGGAGCTCTGGAGCTATGGAGCTATGGAGCTCTGGAGGTATGGAGCTATGGAGCTATGGAGCTCTGGAGGTATGGAGCTATGGAGCTATGGAAGTATGGAGCTCTGGTGCTATGGAGCTATGGAGCTCTGGTGCTATGGAGCTATGGAGCTCTGGTGCTATGGAGCTATGGAGCTATGGAGCTCTGGAAGTATGGAGCTCTGGTGCTATGGAGCTATGGAGCTCTGGTGCTATGGAGCTATGGAGCTCTGGTGCTATGGAGTTCTGGTGCTATGGAGCTCTGGTGCTATGGAGCTATGGAGCTCTGGTGCTATGGAGCTCTGGAGGTATGGAGCTCTGGAGGTATGGAGCTCTGGAGGTATGGAGCTATGGAGCCCTGGAGCTCTGGAGGTATGGAGCTATGGTGCTATGGAGCTCTGAAGCCATGGAGCTCTGGTGCTATGGAGCTATGGAGCTCTGGTGCTATGGAGCTATGGAGCTATGGAGCTCTGGAAGTATGGAGCTCTGGTGCTATGGAGCTATGGAGCTCTGGTGCTATGGAGCTATGGAGCTCTGGTGCTATGGAGCTATGGAGCTCTGGTGCTATGGAGCTCTGGTGCTATGGAGCTCTGGTGCTATGGAGCTATGGAGCTCTGGTGCTATGGAGCTATGGAGCTCTGGAGGTATGGAGCTCTGGAGGTATGGAGCTCTGGAGGTATGGAGCTATGGAGCCCTGGAGCTCTGGAGGTATGGAGCTATGGTGCTATGGAGCTCTGAAGCCATGGAGCTCTGGTGCTATGGAGCTCTGGAGCTCTGGAGGTATGGAGCTCTGGAGGTATGGAGCTATGGAGCCCTGGAGCTCTGGAGGTATGGAGCTATGGAGCTCTGAAGCCATGGAGCTCTGGTGCTATGGAGCTCTGGAGCTCTGGAGCTCTGGAGGTATGGAGCTCTGGAGGTATGGAGCTCTGGAGGTATGGAGCTATGGAGCCCTGGAGCTCTGGAGGTATGGAGCTATGGTGCTATGGAGCTCTGAAGCCATGGAGCTCTGGTGCTATGGAGCTCTGGAGGTATGGAGCTCTGGAGGTATGGAGCTCTGGAGGTATGGAGCTATGGAGCCCTGGAGCTCTGGAGGTATGGAGCTATGGTGCTATGGTGCTATGGAGCTCTGAAGCCATGGAGCTCTGGTGCTATGGAGCTCTGGAGGTATGGAGCTCTGGAGGTATGGAGCTCTGGAGGTATGGAGCTATGGAGCCCTGGAGCTCTGGAGGTATGGAGCTATGGTGCTATGGAGCTCTGAAGCCATGGAGCTCTGGTGCTATGGAGCTATGGAGCTCTGGTGCTATGGAGCTATGGAGGTATGGAGCCACCAGCCAGCACCCTCCGTGGCTGGATCAATGGAAGTGTTTTAGGTACCAGGCAGCCAAAGGGCCGAGGCCTCACGCTCGACCACGCCGGCGCAGAGTTCCAGCCGCTCGGATAAGCTCTGTCACTCACCCGCCGCGCAGCCACCGGTAACGGGGAAATGTCGCCGCCTGGCGGACACGCCGTTGTAAATGAATGGGCTTTCGCACTTAGTGCAATTTTCGCCAACTCTCTGACTTAGAGCTATGGAAGTATGGAGCTATGGAGCCACCAGCCACCCAGGCTGGAGCTATGGAGCTCTGGAGGTATGGAGCTCAGGTGCTATGGAAGTATGGAGCTATGGAGCTATGGAAGTATGGAGCTATGGAGCTATGGAGCTCTGGAAGTATGGAGCTATGGAGCTCTGGAGGTATGGAGCTATGGAGCCCTGGAGCCCTGGAGCTATGGAGTTCTGGTGCTATGGAGGTATGGAGCTCTGGAGGTATGGAGCTCTGGAGGTATGGAGCTATGGAGCTATGGAGCCCTGGAGCTATGGAGCTATGGAGCCCTGGAGCTATGGAGCTATGGAGCCCTGGAGCTATGGAGCTCTGGTGCTATGGAGCTATGGAGCTCTGGTGCTATGGAGCTATGGAGCTCTGGTGCTATGGAGCTATGGAGCTCTGGTGCTATGGAGCTATGGAGCTCTGGAAGTATGGAGCTATGGAGCTCTGGAGGTATGGAGCTATGGAGCCCTGGAGCTATGGAGCCCTGGAGCTATGGAAGTATGGAGCTCTGGTGCTATGGAGCTATGGAGCTCTGGTGCTATGGAGCTATGGAGCTCTGGAGCTATGGAGCTCTGGAGGTATGGAGCTATGGAGCTATGGAGCTCTGGAGGTATGGAGCTATGGAGCTATGGAAGTATGGAGCTCTGGTGCTATGGAGCTATGGAGCTCTGGTGCTATGGAGCTATGGAGCTCTGGTGCTATGGAGCTATGGAGCTCTGGAAGTATGGAGCTCTGGTGCTATGGAGCTATGGAGCTCTGGTGCTATGGAGCTATGGAGCTCTGGTGCTATGGAGCTATGGAGCTCTGGTGCTATGGAGCTCTGGTGCTATGGAGCTCTGGTGCTATGGAGCTATGGAGCTCTGGTGCTATGGAGCTATGGAGCTCTGGAGGTATGGAGCTCTGGAGGTATGGAGCTCTGGAGGTATGGAGCTTTGGAGCCCTGGAGCTCTGGAGGTATGGAGCTATGGTGCTATGGAGCTCTGAAGCCATGGAGCTCTGGTGCTATGGAGCTCTGGAGCTCTGGAGGTATGGAGCTCTGGAGGTATGGAGCTATGGAGCCCTGGAGCTCTGGAGGTATGGAGCTATGGTGCTATGGAGCTCTGAAGCCATGGAGCTCTGGTGCTATGGAGCTCTGGAGCTCTGGAGGTATGGAGCTCTGGAAGTATGGAGCTATGGAGCCCTGGAGCTCTGGAGGTATGGAGCTATGGTGCTATGGAGCTCTGAAGCCATGGAGCTCTGGTGCTATGGAGCTCTGGAGCTCTGGAGGTAGGGAGCTCTGGAGGTATGGAGGTATGGAGCTATGGAGCCCTGGAGCTCTGGAGGTATGGAGCTATGGTGCTATGGAGCTCTGAAGCCATGGAGCTCTGGTGCTATGGAGCTATGGAGCTCTGGTGCTATGGAGCTATGGAGGTATGGAGCCACCAGCCAGCACCCTCCGTGGCTGGATCAATGGAAGTGTTTTAGGTACCAGGCAGCCAAAGGGCCGAGGCCTCACGCTCGACCACGCCGGCGCAGAGTTCCAGCCGCTCGGATAAGCTCTGTCACTCACCCGCCGCGCAGCCACCGGTAACGGGGAAATGTCGCCGCCTGGCGGACACGCCGTTGTAAATGAATGGGCTTTCGCACTTAGTGCAATTTTCGCCAACTCTCTGACTTAGAGCTATGGAAGTATGGAGCTATGGAGCCACCAGCCACCCAGGCTGGAGCTATGGAGCTCTGGAGGTATGGAGCTCAGGTGCTATGGAAGTATGGAGCTATGGAGCTATGGAAGTATGGAGCTATGGAGCTATGGAGCTCTGGAAGTATGGAGCTATGGAGCTCTGGAGGTATGGAGCTATGGAGCCCTGGAGCCCTGGAGCTATGGAGTTCTGGTGCTATGGAGGTATGGAGCTCTGGAGGTATGGAGCTCTGGAGGTATGGAGCTATGGAGCTATGGAGCCCTGGAGCTATGGAGCTATGGAGCCCTGGAGCTATGGAGCTATGGAGCCCTGGAGCTATGGAGCTCTGGTGCTATGGAGCTATGGAGCTCTGGTGCTATGGAGCTATGGAGCTCTGGTGCTATGGAGCTATGGAGCTCTGGTGCTATGGAGCTATGGAGCTCTGGAAGTATGGAGCTATGGAGCTCTGGAGGTATGGAGCTATGGAGCCCTGGAGCTATGGAGCCCTGGAGCTATGGAAGTATGGAGCTCTGGTGCTATGGAGCTATGGAGCTCTGGTGCTATGGAGCTATGGAGCTCTGGAGCTATGGAGCTCTGGAGGTATGGAGCTATGGAGCTATGGAGCTCTGGAGGTATGGAGCTATGGAGCTATGGAAGTATGGAGCTCTGGTGCTATGGAGCTATGGAGCTCTGGTGCTATGGAGCTATGGAGCTCTGGTGCTATGGAGCTATGGAGCTCTGGAAGTATGGAGCTCTGGTGCTATGGAGCTATGGAGCTCTGGTGCTATGGAGCTATGGAGCTCTGGTGCTATGGAGCTATGGAGCTCTGGTGCTATGGAGCTCTGGTGCTATGGAGCTCTGGTGCTATGGAGCTATGGAGCTCTGGTGCTATGGAGCTATGGAGCTCTGGAGGTATGGAGCTCTGGAGGTATGGAGCTCTGGAGGTATGGAGCTTTGGAGCCCTGGAGCTCTGGAGGTATGGAGCTATGGTGCTATGGAGCTCTGAAGCCATGGAGCTCTGGTGCTATGGAGCTCTGGAGCTCTGGAGGTATGGAGCTCTGGAGGTATGGAGCTATGGAGCCCTGGAGCTCTGGAGGTATGGAGCTATGGTGCTATGGAGCTCTGAAGCCATGGAGCTCTGGTGCTATGGAGCTCTGGAGCTCTGGAGGTATGGAGCTCTGGAAGTATGGAGCTATGGAGCCCTGGAGCTCTGGAGGTATGGAGCTATGGTGCTATGGAGCTCTGAAGCCATGGAGCTCTGGTGCTATGGAGCTCTGGAGCTCTGGAGGTAGGGAGCTCTGGAGGTATGGAGCTCTGGAGGTATGGAGCTATGGAGCCCTGGAGCTCTGGAGGTATGGAGCTATGGTGCTATGGAGCTCTGAAGCCATGGAGCTCTGGTGCTATGGAGCTCTGGAGGTATGGAGCTCTGGAGGTATGGAGCTATGGAGCCCTGGAGCTCTGGAGGTATGGAGCTATGGTGCTATGGAGCTCTGAAGCCATGGAGCTCTGGTGCTATGGAGCTCTGGAGGTATGGAGCTCTGGAGGTATGGAGCTCTGGAGGTATGGAGCTATGGAGCCCTGGAGCTCTGGAGGTATGGAGCTATGGTGCTATGGAGCTCTGAAGCCATGGAGCTCTGGTGCTATGGAGCTCTGGAGGTATGGAGCTCTGGAGGTATGGAGCTCTGGAGGTATGGAGCTATGGAGCCCTGGAGCTCTGGAGGTATGGAGCTATGGTGCTATGGAGCTCTGAAGCCATGGAGCTCTGGTGCTATGGAGCTATGGAGCTCTGGTGCTATGGAGCTATGGAGGTATGGAGCCACCAGCCAGCACCCTCCGTGGCTGGATCAATGGAAGTGTTTTAGGTACCAGGCAGCCAAAGGGCCGAGGCCTCACGCTCGACCACGCCGGCGCAGAGTTCCAGCCGCTCGGATAAGCTCTGTCACTCACCCGCCGCGCAGCCACCGGTAACGGGGAAATGTCGCCGCCTTGTGGACACGCCGTTGTAAATGAATGGGCTTTCGCACTTAGTGCAATTTTCGCCAACTCTCTGACTTAGAGCTATGGAAGTATGGAGCTATGGAGCCACCAGCCACCCAGGCTGGAGCTCTGGAGCTCTGGAGGTATGGAGCTCTGGTGCTATGGAAGTATGGAGCTCTGGTGCTATGGAAGTATGGAGCTATGGAGGTATGGAAGTATGGAGCTATGGAAGTATGGAGCTATGGAGCCCTGGAGCTATGGAGCCCTGGAGCCCTGGAGCTATGGAGCCCTGGAGCTATGGAGCTATGGAGCTCTGGTGCTATGGAGCTATGGAGCTCTGGTGCTATGGAGCTATGGAGCTCTGGTGCTATGGAGCTATGGAGCTCTGGTGCTATGGAGCTATGGAGCTCTGGTGCTATGGAGCTATGGAGCTCTGGTGCTATGGAGCTATGGAGCTCTGGTGCTATGGAGCTATGGAGCTGGTGCTATGGAGCTATGGAGCTATGGAGCTCTGGTGCTATGGAGCTCTGGAGGTATGGAGCTCTGGAGGTATGGAGCTATGGAGCCCTGGAGCTCTGGAGGTATGGAGCTATGGTGCTATGGAGCTCTGAAGCCATGGAGCTCTGGTGCTATGGAGCTATGGAGCTCTGGTGCTATGGAGCTTTGGAGGTATGGAGCCACCAGCCAGCACCCTCCGTGGCTGGATCAATGGAAGTGTTTTAGGTACCAGGCAGCCAAAGGGCCGAGGCCTCACGCTCGACCACGCCGGCGCAGAGTTCCAGCCGCTCGGATAAGCTCTGTCACTCACCCGCCGCGCAGCCACCGGTAACGGGGAAATGTCGCCGCCTGGCGGACACGCCGTTGTAAATGAATGGGCTTTCGCACTTAGTGCAATTTTCGCCAACTCTCTGACTGGAGCTATGGAAGTATGGAGCTATGGAGCCACCAGCCACCCAGGCTGGAGCTATGGAGCTCTGGAGGTATGGAGCTCTGGTGCTATGGAAGTATGGAGCTATGGAAGTATGGAGCTATGGAGCTATGGAGCTCTGGAAGTATGGAGCTATGGAGCTCTGGAGGTATGGAGCTATGGAGCCCTGGAGCCCTGGAGCTATGGAGCCCTGGAGCTATGGAGCCCTGGAGCCCTGGAGCTATGGAGCCCTGGAGCCCTGGAGCTATGGAGCCCTGGAGCTATGGAGCTATGGAGCCCTGGAGCTATGGAGCTATGGAGCTCTGGTGCTATGGAGCTATGGAGCTCTGGTGCTATGGAGCTATGGAGCTCTGGTGCTATGGAGCTATGGAGCTCTGGAGGTATGGAGCTCTGGAGGTATGGAGCTCTGGTGCTATGGAGCTATGGAGCTCTGGTGCTATGGAGCTATGGAGCTCTGGAGGTATGGAGCTCTGGAGGTATGGAGCTCTGGTGCTATGGAGCTATGGAGCTCTGGTGCTATGGAGCTATGGAGCTCTGGTGCTATGGAGCTATGGAGGTATGGAGCTCTGGTGCTATGGAGCTATGGAGCTCTGGTGCTATGGAGCTATGGAGCTCTGGAGGTATGGAGCTCTGGAGGTATGGAGCTCTGGTGCTATGGAGCTATGGAGCTCTGGTGCTATGGAGCTATGGAGCTCTGGTGCTATGGAGCTATGGAGCTCTGGTGCTATGGTGCTATGGAGCTCTGGTGCTATGGAGCTATGGAGCTCTGGTGCTATGGAGCTATGGAGCTATGGAGCTCTGGTGCTATGGAGCTCTGGTGCTATGGTGCTATGGAGCTATGGAGCTCTGGTGCTATGGAGCTCTGGTGCTATGGAGCTATGGAGCTCTGGTGCTATGGAGCTATGGAGCTCTGGTGCTATGGAGCTATGGAGCTCTGGTGCTATGGAGCTATGGAGCTCTGGTGCTATGGAGCTATGGAGCTCTGGAGGTATGGAGCTCTGGTGCTATGGAGCTATGGAGCTCTGGTGCTATGGAGCTCTGGTGCTATGGAGCTATGGAGCTCTGGAGGTATGGAGCCACCAGCCAGCACCCTCCGTGGCTGGATCAATGGAAGTGTTTTAGGTACCAGGCAGCCAAAGGGCCGGGGCCTCACGCTCGACCACGCCGGCGCAGAGTTCCAGCCGCTCGGATGAGCTCTGTCACTCACCCGCCGCGCAGCCACCGGTAACGGGGAAATGTCGCCGCCTGGCGGACACGCCGTTGTAAATGAATGGGCTTTCGCACTTAGTGCAATTTTCGCCAACTCTCTGACTGGAGCTATGGAAGTATGGAGCTATGGAGCCACCAGCCACCCAGGCTGGAGCTATGGAGCTCTGGAGGTATGGAGCTCTGGTGCTATGGAAGTATGGAGCTATGGAGCTATGGAGCTCTGGAAGTATGGAGCTATGGAGCTCTGGAGGTATGGAGCTATGGAGCCCTGGAGCCCTGGAGCTATGGAGCCCTGGAGCTATGGAGCTATGGAGCCCTGGAGCTATGGAGCCCTGGAGCTATGGAGCTATGGAGCTCTGGTGCTATGGAGCTATGGAGCTCTGGTGCTATGGAGTTATGGAGCTCTGGTGCTATGGAGCTATGGAGCTCTGGTGCTATGGAGCTATGGAGCTCTGGTGCTATGGAGCTATGGAGCTCTGGTGCTATGGAGCTATGGAGCTCTGGTGCTATGGAGCTATGGAGCTCTGGTGCTATGGAGCTATGGAGCTCTGGTGCTATGGAGCTATGGAGCTGGTGCTATGGAGCTATGGAGCTCTGGTGCTATGGAGCTATGGAGCTCTGGTGCTATGGAGCTCTGGTGCTATGGAGCTATGGAGCTCTGGTGCTATGGAGCTATGGAGCTCTGGTGCTATGGAGCTATGGAGCTCTGGTATTATGGAGCTCTGGTGCTATGGAGCTATGGAGCTCTGGTGCTATGGAGCTCTGGAGCTCTGGAGGTATGGAGCTATGGAGGTATGGAGCCACCAGCCAGCACCCTCCGTGGCTGGATCAATGGAAGTGTTTTAGGTACCAGGCAGCCAAAGGGCCGAGGCCTCACGCTCGACCACGCCGGCGCAGAGTTCCAGCCGCTCGGATAAGCTCTGTCACTCACCCGCCGCGCAGCCACCGGTAACGGGGAAATGTCGCCGCCTGGCGGACACGCCCTTGTAAATGAATGGGCTTTCGCACTTAGTGCAATTTTCGCCAACTCTCTGACTGGAGCTATGGAAGTATGGAGCTATGGAGCCACCAGCCACCCAGGCTGGAGCTATGGAGCTCTGGTGCTATGGAGCTCTGGTGCTATGGAGCTATGGAGCTGGTGCTATGGAGCTATGGAGCTCTGGTGCTATGGAGCTATGGAGCTCTGGTGCTATGGAGCTCTGGTGCTATGGAGCTCTGGTGCTATGGAGCTATGGAGCTCTGGAGGTATGGAGCCACCAGCCAGCACCCTCCGTGGCTGGATCAATGGAAGTGTTTTAGGTACCAGGCAGCCAAAGGGCCGGGGCCTCACGCTCGACCACGCCGGCGCAGAGTTCCAGCCGCTCGGATAAGCTCTGTCACTCACCCGCCGCGCAGCCACCGGTAACGGGGAAATGTCGCCGCCTGGCGGACACGCCGTTGTAAATGAATGGGCTTTCGCACTTAGTGCAATTTTAGCCAACTCCGTGGCTGCAAGTATGGAGCTATGGAGCCACCAGCCAGCACCCTCCGCGGCTGGAGCTATGGAAGTATGGAGCTATGGAGCTATGGAGCTATGGAAGTATGGGGCTATGGAAGTCTGGAGCTATGGAGCTCTGGGGCTATGGAGCTCCGGGGCTATGGAGCTATGGAGCTCCGGGGCTATGGAGCTCCGGGGCTATGGAGCTCCGGGGCTATGGAGCTATGGAGCTCCGGGGCTATGGAGCTCCGGGGCTATGGAGCTATGGAGCTCCGGGGCTATGGAGCTCCGGGGCTATGGAGCTATGGAGCTCCGGGGCTATGGAGCTCCGGGGCTATGGAGCTATGGAGCTCCGGGGCTATGGAGCTCCGGGGCTATGGAGCTCCGGGGCTATGGAGCTATGGAACTATGGATCTCTGGAGCTCTGGAGCTATGGAAGTATGGATGATCCAGCACCCTCCGTGGCTGACCGCTGGTGCTCGGGGCCGGTGAACTCGGCACCCGCCGGAGGCGGGTGCCTCGGTGACCGCTGTCGCTTGGGGCCAGTGAACTCGGCACCCGCCGAAGGCGGGTGCCTCGGTGACCGGTTGTCGCTTGGGGCCGGTGAACTCGGCACCCGCCTTCGGCGGGTGCCTCGGTGACCGGTTGTCGCTTGGGGCCGGTGAACTCGGCACCCGCCTTCGGCGGGTGCCTCGGTGACCGGTTGTCGCTTGGGGCCGGTGAACTCGGCACCCGCCTTCGGCGGGTGCCTCGGTGGCGGTCGGGGTTGGTGCTTGGGGACCGGCTTCGCTTCTGGAAGTCTGGGGGAGGCGGTCTGGTGGTGGTGGCCGACGTTGATGGTGGTGGGGCGGGAAGAAGAAGGTTATAGTCCCCAGCCCGCCGCATAGGAAAATTTTAGGTACCAGGAGTGGATTTTTTTTTGCACCGGCGGTTAGGGGCCGACGCCTTGGTTTGGTGTCCGGGGAAAGTGCCTGCCGCCCGGCCCGGAGAAAGATTAGGCCCCCAGCCCGCCGCGGAGGAAATTTTTAGGTACCAGGAGTGGATTTTTTTTGCACCGGCGGCTAGGGGCCGACGCCTTGGTTTGGTGTCCGGAGAAAGTGCCTGCCGCCCGGCCCGGAGAAAGATTAGGCCCCCAGCCCGCCGCGGAGGAAAATTTTAGGTACCAGGAGTGGATTTTTTTTGCTCCGGCGGGTAGGGGCTGATGCCCGGTTTGGTGTCCGGGGATGCTGCCTCATCCCCGGACGCGTCCTTTACGCACGCCCGCCGTCATTCTACAGAGACTAAGTTCCACCCTGGGGAGGCTTTCGTTTTTTCGAAAGTTGACACTTAGTCGTTTTTTCGCCACAATTGGCTCTGAGCTCCAGGGGGAGAGCCTGGTTTTGCCTTATTTCAGGCCGGCTGGGGAACCGGCGCGGGTCGGATGCACGAGCCCGGCAGAGCCGTGGGCACTTAGAAAATTTTCGCCGATTAAGCTGGGACCTCCAGGCGGAGACCGGCATTCCTCGTCCTCGGGGTTCGACCCAGGAACCGGCGCTGGGCAGACGCCGTAGCCACGCAGAGCCGTGGGCACTTAGAAAATATTCGCCAAGTTGGCTCTGAGCTCCAGGCGGAGAGGCTGGTTTTGCCTTATTTCAGGCCGGCTGGGGAACCGGCGCGGGTCGGATGCACGAGCCCGCAGAGCCGTGGGCACTTTGCCATTTTCTCAGAGTCGACACTTAGTCGTTTTTTCAGAGAGGCGACACTCTGTCGTTTTTTCGAAAGTTGACACTTTGCCGTTTTTTCAGAGAGGCGACACTTAGCCGTTTTTTCGAAAGTTGACACTTAGCCGTTTTTTCGAAAGTCGACACTTAGCCGTTTTTTCAGAGATGTGACACTTTGCCGTTTTTTCGAAAGTCGACACTTAGCCGTTTTTTCAGAGATGTGACACTTAGAAACTTTTTGCCAAGTTGGCTGTGAGCTCCAGGAGGAGACCGTTATTTTTCGTCATTCGAGGCCGACTGCGGAACCGGCGCTGGGCGGACGCCAAAGCTCGGCAGGGCCGTGGGCACTTAGAAACTTTTTGCCAAGTTGGCTGTGAGCTCCAGGAGGAGACCGTTATTTTTCGTCATTCGAGGCCGACTGCGGAACCGGCGCTGGGCGGACGCCAAAGCTCGGCAGGGCCGTGGGCACTTAGAAACTTTTTGCCAAGTTGGCTGTGAGCTCCAGGAGGAGACCGTTATTTTTCGTCATTCGAGGCCGACTGCGGAACCGGCGCTGGGCGGACGCCAAAGCTCGGCAGGGCCGTGGGCACTTAGAAACTTTTTGCCAAGTTGGCTGTGAGCTCCAGGAGGAGACCGTTATTTTTCGTCATTCGAGGCCGACTGCGGAACCGGCGCTGGGCGGACGCCAAAGCTCGGCAGGGCCGTGGGCACTTAGAAACTTTTTGCCAAGTTGGCTGTGAGCTCCAGGAGGAGACCGTTATTTTTCGTCATTGGAGGCCGACTGCGGAACCGGCGCTGGGCGGACGCCAAAGCTCGGCAGGGCCGTGGGCACTTAGAAACTTTTTGCCAAGTTGGCTGTGAGCTCCAGGAGGAGACCGTTATTTTTCGTCATTCGAGGCCGACTGCGGAACCGGCGCTGAGCGGACGCCAAAGCTCGGCAGGGCCGTGGGCACTTAGAAACTTTTTGCCAAGTTGGCTGTGAGCTCCAGGAGGAGACCGTTATTTTTCGTCATTCGAGGCCGACTGCGGAACCGGCGCTGGGCGGACGCCAAAGCTCGGCAGGGCCGTGGGCACTTAGAAACTTTTTGCCAAGTTGGCTGTGAGCTCCAGGAGGAGACCGTTATTTTTCGTCATTCGAGGCCGACTGCGGAACCGGCGCTGGGCGGACGCCAAAGCTCGGCAGGGCCGTGGGCACTTAGAAACTTTTTGCCAAGTTGGCTGTGAGCTCCAGGAGGAGACCGTTATTTTTCGTCATTCTAGGCCGGCTGCAGAACCGGCGCGGGTCGGATGCACGAGCCCGCAGAGCCGTGGGCACTTTGCCACTTTTTCGCCACAATTGGCTCTGAGCTCCAGGAGGAGACCGTTATTTTTCGTCATTCTAGGCCGGTTGCAGAACCGGCGCGGCTCGGATGCACGAGCCCGCAGAGCCGTGGGCACTTAGAAAATTTTCAGAGAGGCGACACTTTGCCATTTTTTCAGAGAGGTGACACTTAGTCGTTTTTTCGAAAGTTGACACTTAGCCGTTTTTTCGAAAGTTGACACTTAGCCGTTTTTTCGAAAGTTGACACTTAGTCGTTTTTTCGCCAAAGTGCCCACCTCCAGCGCGTGCCACGGCGCTTTCCAGGTCTTCTATCCGACCTTGTGCTGTCGAGGACGGCGTGTCCGACGCCGTGGGGAGACCAGCACCATCTCCTCCATACTCGTAAACGAGGTGCTTTGGAAAACGGGGGGAAAGTCGATGAGTACACTGACTACTGGGACCATTTCATTGTACTCTGGCGCACCTGAAGACCAAAAAAGGTACTGCACCTTAGCCCGGGTACCTCACCCCCTGGTACCTCGAGGAGAACTTAGAAAAATTTCGACAAATTTTTGGTGAGCTCCAGGGAAAGAGGCTGATTTTTCGCTTTTTGAGGCCGACCGCCGAACCGGCGCGGGGCGGACTCACAAGCCCCGCAGAGCCGTGGGCACTTAGTCGTTTTTTCAGAGAGGCGACACTTAGTCGTTTTTTCGAAAGGCGACACTTAGCCGTTTTTTCGAAAGTCGACACTTAGCCGTTTTTTCGAAAGTTGACACTTAGTCGTTTTTTTGAAAGTTGACACTTAGTCGTTTTTTCGCTGATTTTGCTGGGACCTCCAGGCGAGGACCGGCGTTTTTCGTCTTCCGGGTTCGACCCGGGAACCAGCGCCGAGCGGACACATTCGCTCGCAAGTGCCGTTGGCACTTAGAAAATTTTTCGTTTGTCATGAGCTCCGGGCGGAGACCGGCGTTTTTCGTCTTCCGGGTTCGACCCGGGAACCAGCGCCGAGCGGACACATTCGCTCGCAAGTGCCGTTGGCACTTAGAAAATTTTTCGTTTGTCATGAGCTCCGGGCGAGGACCGGCGTTTTTCGTCTTCCGGGTTCGACCCGGGAACCAGCGCCGAGCGGACACATTCGCTCGCTAGTGCCGTTGGCACTTAGAAAATTTTTCGTTTGTCATGAGCTCCGGGCGAGGACCGGCGTTTTTCGTCTTCCGGGTTCGACCCGGGAACCAGCGCCGAGCGGACACATTCGCTCGCAAGTGCCGTTGGCACTTAGAAAATTTTTCGTTTGTCATGAGCTCCGGGCGGAGACCGGCGTTTTTCGTCTTCCGGGTTCGACCCGGGAACCAGCGCCGAGCGGACACATTCGCTCGCAAGTGCCGTTGGCACTTAGAAAATTTTTCGTTTGTCATGAGCTCCGGGCGAGGACCGGCGTTTTTCGTCTTCCGGGTTCGACCCGGGAACCAGCGCCGAGCGGACACATTCGCTCGCTAGTGCCGTTGGCACTTAGAAAATTTTTCGTTTGTCATGAGCTCCGGGCGAGGACCGGCGTTTTTCGTCTTCCGGGTTCGACCCGGGAACCAGCGCCGAGCGGACACATTCGCTCGCAAGTGCCGTTGGCACTTAGAAAATTTTTCGTTTGTCATGAGCTCCGGGCGGAGACCGGCGTTTTTCGTCTTCCGGGTTCGACCCGGGAACCAGCGCCGAGCGGACACATTCGCTCGCTAGTGCCGTTGGCACTTAGAAAATTTTTCGTTTGTCATGAGCTCCGGGCGAGGACCGGCGTTTTTCGTCTTCCGGGTTCGACCCGGGAACCAGCGCCGAGCGGACACATTCGCTCGCTAGTGCCGTTGGCACTTAGAAAATTTTTCGTTTGTCATGAGCTCCGGGCGAGGACCGGCGTTTTTCGTCTTCCGGGTTCGACCCGGGAACCAGCGCCGAGCGGACACATTCGCTCGCTAGTGCCGTTGGCACTTAGAAAATTTTTCGTTTGTCGTGAGCTCCGGGCGGAGACCGGCATTTTTCGTCATTCGAGGCCGACGGGGGAACCAGCCGGAGCGGACACGTTTGCTCGGAAGAGCCGTTGGCACTTAGAAAAAATTCCGTGTCTCGTGAGCTCCAGGGGGGACAGGCTGGTTTTATTCATCCGTAGCCGACATGGGAACCAGCGCGGAGCGGATTGGTGTTGCGCTGCCATATACCTCATCTCTCTCAGGAGTCCCCCCCTTATACGTGCCGATGGTGTTTTGGAAAACGGGGGGTAACTGGATGAGTACACTGACTAGGGGGACCAGTACACTAGCGAGTGGGACCAGTACACTGACTAGTGGGACCAACACACTATGAGCGCCTGGTACCTAAAATGGAAGTATAGAGGCCGAATTTCGGGCAAGATCACGCCGTGTTAGGCTTCCAGGACCTCGGCTAAGCAATTTTAACGGGTCGCCCGGTTCTTTTTTGATCCAGCCCGGTTCTTTTTTTATCCAGCCTGGTTCTTTTTACACTTCCAGCTGGAGCTCGGGAGCGGCTTTTTGCACAAGAACACGCCGTGTTAGGCTTCCAGGACCTCGGCTAAGCAATTTTAACGGGTCGCCCGGTTCTTTTTTGATCCAGCCCGGTTCTTTTTTTATCCAGCCCGGTTCTTTTTACACTTCCAGCTGGAGCTCGGGAGCGGCTTTTTGCACAAGAACACGCCGTGTTAGGCTTCCAGGACCTCGGCTAAGCAATTTTAACGGGTCGCCCGGTTCTTTTTTGATCCAGCCCGGTTCTTTTTTTATCCAGCCCGGTTCTTTTTACACTTCCAGCTGGAGCTCGGGAGCGGCTTTTTGCACAAGAACACGCCGTGTTAGGCTTCCAGGACCTCGGCTAAGCAATTTTAACGGGTCGCCCGGTTCTTTTTTGATCCAGCCCGGTTCTTTTTTTATCCAGCCCGGTTCTTTTTACACTTCCAGCTGGAGCTCGGGAGCGGCTTTTTGCACAAGATCACGCCGTGTTAGGCTTCCAGGACCTCGGCTAAGCAATTTTAACGGGTCGCCCGGTTCTTTTTTGATCCAGCCCGGTTCTTTTTTTTATCCAGCCTGGTTCTTTTTACACTTCCAGCTGGAGCTCGGGAGCGGCTTTTTGCACAAGATCACGCCGTGTTAGGCTTCCAGGACCTCGGCTAAGCAATTTTAACGGGTCGCCCGGTTCTTTTTTGATCCAGCCCGGTTCTTTTTTTTATCCAGCCCGGTTCTTTTTACACTTCCAGCTGGAGCTTGGGAGCGGCTTTTTGCACAAGATCACGCCGGGTTAGGCTTCCAGGACCTCGGCTAAGCAATTTTAATGGGTCGCCCGGTTCTTTTTTGATCCAGCCCGGTTCTTTTTTTTATCCAGCCCGGTTCTTTTTACACTTCCAGCTGGAGCTCGGGAGCGGCTTTTTGCACAAGAACACGCCGTGTTAGGCTTCCAGGACCTCGGCTAAGCAATTTTAACGGGTCGCCCGGTTCTTTTTTTATCCAGCCCGGTTCTTTTTTTATCCAGCCTGGTTCTTTTTACACTTCCAGCTGGAGCTCGGGAGCGGCTTTTTGCACAAGATCACGCCGTGTTAGGCTTCCAGGACCTCGGCTAAGCAATTTTAACGGGTCGCCCGGTTCTTTTTTGATCCAGCCCGGTTCTTTTTTTATCCAGCCCGGTTCTTTTTACACTTCCAGCTGGAGCTCGGGAGCGGCTTTTTGCACAAGAACACGCCGTGTTAGGCTTCCAGGACCTCGGCTAAGCAATTTTAACGGGTCGCCCGGTTCTTTTTTGATCCAGCCCGGTTCTTTTTTTATCCAGCCTGGTTCTTTTTACACTTCCAGCTGGAGCTCGGGAGCGGCTTTTTGCACAAGATCACGCCGTGTTAGGCTTCCAGGACGTCGGCTAAGCAATTCTAACGGGTCGCCCGGTTCTTTTTTTGATCCAGCCCGGTTCTTTTTTTTATCCAGCCTGGTTCTTTTTACACTTCCAGCTGGAGCTCGGGAGCGGCTTTTTGCACAAGAACACGCCGTGTTAGGCTTCCAGGACCTCGGCTAAGCAATTTTAACGGGTCGCCCGGTTCTTTTTTGATCCAGCCCGGTTCTTTTTTTATCCAGCCCGGTTCTTTTTACACTTCCAGCTGGAGCTCGGGAGCGGCTTTTTGCACAAGATCACGCCGTGTTAGGCTTCCAGGACCTCGGCTAAGCAATTTTAACGGGTCGCCCGGTTCTTTTTTTGAACCAGCCCGGTTCTTTTTTTATCCAGCCCGGTTCTTTTTACACTTCCAGCTGGAGCTCGGGAGCGGCTTTTTGCACAAGAACACGCCGTGTTAGGCTTCCAGGACCTCGGCTAAGCAATTTTAACGGGTCGCCCGGTTCTTTTTTTGAACCAGCCCGGTTCTTTTTTTTATCCAGCCTGGTTCTTTTTACACTTCCAGCTGGAGCTCGGGAGCGGCTTTTTGCACAAGATCACGCCGTGTTAGGCTTCCAGGACCTCGGCTAAGCAATTTTAACGGGTCGCCCGGTTCTTTTTTGAACCAGCCCGGTTCTTTTTTTTATCCAGCCTGGTTCTTTTTACACTTCCAGCTGGAGCTCGGGAGCGGCTTTTTGCACAAGATCACGCCGTGTTAGGCTTCCAGGACCTCGGCTAAGCAATTTTAACGGGTCGCCCGGTTCTTTTTTGATCCAGCCCGGTTCTTTTTTTTATCCAGCCCGGTTCTTTTTACACTTCCAGCTGGAGCTCGGGAGCGGCTTTTTGCACAAGAACACGCCGTGTTAGGCTTCCAGGACCTCGGCTAAGCAATTTTAACGGGTCGCCCGGTTCTTTTTTTGATCCAGCCCGGTTCTTTTTTTATCCAGCCCGGTTCTTTTTACACTTCCAGCTGGAGCTCAGGAGCGGCTTTTTGCACAAGATCACGCCGTGTTAGGCTTCCAGGACCTCGGCTCAGCAATTTTAACGGGTCGCCCGGTTCTTTTTTGATCCAGCCCGGTTCTTTTTTTATCCAGCCCGGTTCTTTTTACACTTCCAGCTGGAGCTCGGGAGCGGCTTTTTGCACAAGATCACGCCGTGTTAGGCTTCCAGGACCTCGGCTAAGCAATTTTAACGGGTCGCCCGGTTCTTTTTTTGATCCAGCCCGGTTCTTTTTTTTTATCCAGCCTGGTTCTTTTTACACTTCCAGCTGGAGCTCGGGAGCGGCTTTTTGCACAAGATCACGCCGTGTTAGGCTTCCAGGACCTCGGCTAAGCAATTTTAACGGGTCGCCCGGTTCTTTTTTGATCCAGCCCGGTTCTTTTTTTATCCAGCCCGGTTCTTTTTACACTTCCAGCTGGAGCTCGGGAGCGGCTTTTTGCACAAGATCACGCCGTGTTAGGCTTCCAGGACCTCGGCTCAGCAATTTTAACGGGTCGCCCGGTTCTTTTTTGATCCAGCCCGGTTCTTTTTTTTATCCAGCCTGGTTCTTTTTACACTTCCAGCTGGAGCTCGGGAGCGGCTTTTTGCACAAGATCACGCCGTGTTAGGCTTCCAGGACCTCGGCTAAGCAATTTTAACGGGTCGCCCGGTTCTTTTTTGATCCAGCCCGGTTCTTTTTCCACTTCCAGCTGGAGCTCAGCAGCGGCTTTTTGCACAAGATCACGCCGGGTTAGGCTTCCAGGACCTCGGCTAAGCACTTCTAACGGGTCGCCCGGTTCATTTTTTGAACCAGCCCGGTTCTTTTTAAACTTCCAGCTGGAGCTCAGCAGCGGCTTTTTGCACAAGATCACGCCGGGTTAGGCTTCCAGGACCTCGGCTAAGCAATTTTAACGGGTCGCCCGGTTCTTTTTTTTTGAACCAGCCCGGTTCTTTTTACACTTCCAGCTGGAGCTCAGCAGCGGCTTTTTGCACAAGATCACGCCGGGTTAGGCTTCCAGGACCTCGGCTAAGCACTTCTAACGGGCCCTGGTCCACCCCTGCCAGCGCATTTCAAAACTTGGCATTAATTTCGACCTAAGAGACGAAGTCTGATTTTTTTCTACCACTTGGGCGGCCTTTTTGCACCCAGAACACCCGCACCGGCACCATAAATTCGAAGGGTGCCGAGTGCGTCGGCGCAGATTCTGCGACGGAGTGACACTTCCCTCTTGTGGACATTCGGCGGTAGGTGAAATGCGCACTCGGTCTTCTCTTTTCTTTTCCTTCCAGTGAAACTTTGGCAACATTCTGCGAGCTGCTGGCTTCCAGAACCTCGGCCAAGCAGGTGGAGGATTTTTTTCCACTTCCAGCTGGAGGTGAGGAGGGACTTTTCGGGCAAGATCACGCCGACTTAGCAAGCAAGGTGGAAGTGCCAGCATGCTCCGTGGCTGGAAGTGTGGATGTGCCAGCACCCTCCCTGCCTATGGAAGTGTGGAGCTCCAGCACCCTCCCTGCCTATGGAAGTGTGGAGCTCCAGCACCCTCCCTGCCTATGGAAGTGTGGAGCTCCAGCACCCTCCCTGCCTATGGAAGTGTGGAGCTCCAGCACCCTCCCTGCCTATGGAAGTGTGGAGCTCCAGCACCCTCCCTGCCTATGGAAGTGTGGAGCTCCAGCACCCTCCCTGCCTATGGAAGTGTGGAGCTCCAGCACCCTCCCTGCCTATGGAAGTGTGGAGCTCCAGCACCCTCCCTGCCTATGGAAGTGTGGAGCTCCAGCACCCTCCCTGCCTATGGAAGTGTGGAGCTCCAGCACCCTCCCTGCCTATGGAAGTGTGGAGCTCCAGCACCCTCCCTGCCTATGGAAGTGTGGAGCTCCAGCACCCTCCCTGCCTATGGAAGTGTGGAGCTCCAGCACCCTCCGTGCCTATGGAAGTGTGGAGCTCCAGCACCCTCCGTGCCTATGGAAGTGTGGAGCTCCAACACCCTCCCTGCCTATGGAAGTGTGGAGCTCCAGCACCCTCCGTGCCTATGGAAGTGTGGAGCTCCAGCACCCTCCGTGCCTATGGAAGTGTGGAGCTCCAGCACCCTCCCTGCCTATGGAAGTGTGGAGCTCCAGCACCCTCCGTGCCTATGGAAGTGTGGAGCTCCAGCACCCTCCGTGCCTATGGAAGTGTGGAGCTCCAGCACCCTCCCTGCCTATGGAAGTGTGGAGCTCCAGCACCCTCCGTGCCTATGGAAGTGTGGAGCTCCAGCACCCTCCGTGCCTGGCTCCATAGCACCAGAGCTCCATGGCTTCAGAGCTCCATAGCACCATAGCTCCATACCTCCAGAGCTCCAGGGCTCCATAGCTCCATACCTCCAGAGCTCCATACCTCCAGAGCTCCAGAGCTCCATAGCACCAGAGCTCCATGGCTTCAGAGCTCCATAGCACCATAGCTCCATACCTCCAGAGCTCCAGGGCTCCATAGCTCCATACCTCCAGAGCTCC
The DNA here is from genome assembly GCF_054491065.1 of Syngnathus leptorhynchus. Classification (NCBI taxonomy): domain Eukaryota; kingdom Metazoa; phylum Chordata; class Actinopteri; order Syngnathiformes; family Syngnathidae; genus Syngnathus; species Syngnathus leptorhynchus. The sequence continues at coordinate 700,625 of NW_028231999.1, forward strand.
ATACCTCCAGAGCTCCATACCTCCAGCGCTCCATAGCTCCATAGCTCCATACCTCCAGAGCTCCATACCTCCAGAGCTCCATACCTCCAGCGCTCCATAGCTCCATAGCACCAGAGCTCCATAGCTCCATAGCACCAGAGCTCCATAGCACCAGAGCTCCATAGCACCAGAGCTCCATAGCTCCATAGCACCAGAGCTCCATAGCTCCATAGCACCAGAGCTCCATAGCTCCATAGCACCAGAGCTCCATACTTCCAGAGCTCCATAGCTCCATAGCTCCATAGCACCAGAGCTCCATAGCTCCATAGCACCAGAGCTCCATGGCTTCAGAGCTCCATAGCACCATAGCTCCATACCTCCAGAGCTCCAGGGCTCCATAGCTCCATACCTCCAGAGCTCCATACCTCCAGAGCTCCATACCTCCAGAGCTCCATAGCACCAGAGCTCCATAGCTCCATAGCACCAGAGCTCCATAGCACCAGAGCTCCATAGCACCAGAGCTCCATAGCTCCATAGCACCAGAGCTCCATAGCTCCATAGCACCAGAGCTCCATACTTCCAGAGCTCCATAGCTCCATAGCTCCATAGCACCAGAGCTCCATAGCTCCATAGCACCAGAGCTCCATAGCTCCATAGCACCAGAGCTCCATACTTCCATAGCTCCATAGCTCCATACCTCCAGAGCTCCATAGCTCCATAGCTCCATACCTCCAGAGCTCCATAGCTCCAGAGCTCCATAGCTCCATAGCACCAGAGCTCCATAGCTCCATAGCACCAGAGCTCCATACTTCCATAGCTCCAGGGCTCCATAGCTCCAGGGCTCCATAGCTCCATACCTCCAGAGCTCCATAGCTCCATACTTCCAGAGCTCCATAGCTCCATAGCACCAGAGCTCCATAGCTCCATAGCACCAGAGCTCCATAGCTCCATAGCACCAGAGCTCCATAGCTCCATAGCACCAGAGCTCCATAGCTCCATAGCTCCAGGGCTCCATAGCTCCATAGCTCCAGGGCTCCATAGCTCCATAGCTCCAGGGCTCCATAGCTCCATAGCTCCATACCTCCAGAGCTCCATACCTCCAGAGCTCCATACCTCCATAGCACCAGAGCTCCATAGCTCCAGGGCTCCAGGGCTCCATAGCTCCATACCTCCAGAGCTCCATAGCTCCATACTTCCAGAGCTCCATAGCTCCATAACTCCATACTTCCATAGCTCCATAGCTCCATACTTCCATAGCACCTGAGCTCCATACCTCCAGAGCTCCATAGCTCCAGCCTGGGTGGCTGGTGGCTCCATAGCTCCATACTTCCATAGCTCTAAGTCAGAGAGTTGGCGAAAATTGCACTAAGTGCGAAAGCCCATTCATTTACAACGGCGTGTCCGCCAGGCGGCGACATTTCCCCGTTACCGGTGGCTGCGCGGCGGGTGAGTGACAGAGCTTATCCGAGCGGCTGGAACTCTGCGCCGGCGTGGTCGAGCGTGAGGCCTCGGACCTTTGGCTGCCTGGTACCTAAAACACTTCCATTGATCCAGCCACGGAGGGTGCTGGCTGGTGGCTCCATACCTCCATAGCTCCATAGCACCAGAGCTCCATAGCTCCATAGCACCAGAGCTCCATGGCTTCAGAGCTCCATAGCACCATAGCTCCATACCTCCAGAGCTCCAGGGCTCCATAGCTCCATACCTCCAGAGCTCCATACCTCCAGAGCTCCATACCTCCAGAGCTCCATAGCACCAGAGCTCCATGGCTTCAGAGTTCCATAGCACCATAGCTCCATACCTCCAGAGCTCCAGGGCTCCATAGCTCCATACCTCCAGAGCTCCATACCTCCAGAGCTCCATACCTCCAGAGCTCCATAGCACCAGAGCTCCATGGCTTCAGAGCTCCATAGCACCATAGCTCCATACCTCCAGAGCTCCAGGGCTCCATAGCTCCATACCTCCAGAGCTCCATACCTCCAGAGCTCCATACCTCCAGAGCTCCAGAGCTCCATAGCACCAGAGCTCCATGGCTTCAGAGCTCCATAGCTCCATACCTCCAGAGCTCCAGGGCTCCATAGCTCCATACCTCCAGAGCTCCATACCTCCAGAGCTCCAGAGCTCCATAGCACCAGAGCTCCATGGCTTCAGAGCTCCATAGCACCATAGCTCCATACCTCCAGAGCTCCAGGGCTCCATAGCTCCATACCTCCAGAGCTCCATACCTCCAGAGCTCCATACCTCCAGAGCTCCATAGCTCCATAGCACCAGAGCTCCATAGCTCCATAGCACCAGAGCTCCATAGCACCAGAGCTCCATAGCACCAGAGCTCCATAGCTCCATAGCACCAGAGCTCCATAGCTCCATAGCACCAGAGCTCCATAGCTCCATAGCACCAGAGATCCATACTTCCAGAGCTCCATAGCTCCATAGCTCCATAGCACCAGAGCTCCATAGCTCCATAGCACCAGAGCTCCATAGCTCCATAGCACCAGAGCTCCATACTTCCATAGCTCCATAGCTCCATACCTCCAGAGCTCCATAGCTCCATAGCTCCATACCTCCAGAGCTCCATAGCTCCAGAGCTCCAGAGCTCCATAGCTCCATAGCTCCATAGCACCAGAGCTCCATAGCTCCATAGCACCAGAGCTCCATACTTCCATAGCTCCAGGGCTCCATAGCTCCAGGGCTCCATACCTCCAGAGCTCCATAGCTCCATACTTCCAGAGCTCCATAGCTCCATACTTCCATAGCTCCATACTTCCATACCTCCATAGCTCCATACTTCCATAGCACCAGAGCTCCATACTTCCATAGCACCAGAGCTCCATACCTCCAGAGCTCCAGAGCTCCAGCCTGGGTGGCTGGTGGCTCCATAGCTCCATACTTCCATAGCTCTAAGTCAGAGAGTTGGCGAAAATTGCACTAAGTGCGAAAGCCCATTCATTTACAACGGCGTGTCCACAAGGCGGCGACATTTCCCCGTTACCGGTGGCTGCGCGGCGGGTGAGTGACAGAGCTTATCCGAGCGGCTGGAACTCTGCGCCGGCGTGGTCGAGCGTGAGGCCTCGGCCCTTTGGCTGCCTGGTACCTAAAACACTTCCATTGATCCAGCCACGGAGGGTGCTGGCTGGTGGCTCCATACCTCCATAGCTCCATAGCACCAGAGCTCCATAGCTCCATAGCACCAGAGCTCCATGGCTTCAGAGCTCCATAGCACCATAGCTCCATACCTCCAGAGCTCCAGGGCTCCATAGCTCCATACCTCCAGAGCTCCATACCTCCAGAGCTCCATACCTCCAGAGCTCCATAGCACCAGAGCTCCATGGCTTCAGAGCTCCATAGCACCATAGCTCCATACCTCCAGAGCTCCAGGGCTCCATAGCTCCATACCTCCAGAGCTCCATACCTCCAGAGCTCCATACCTCCAGAGCTCCATAGCACCAGAGCTCCATGGCTTCAGAGCTCCATAGCACCATAGCTCCATACCTCCAGAGCTCCAGGGCTCCATAGCTCCATACCTCCAGAGCTCCATACCTCCAGAGCTCCATACCTCCAGAGCTCCATAGCACCAGAGCTCCATGGCTTCAGAGCTCCATAGCACCATAGCTCCATACCTCCAGAGCTCCAGGGCTCCATAGCTCCATACCTCCAGAGCTCCATACCTCCAGAGCTCCATACCTCCAGAGCTCCAGAGCTCCATAGCACCAGAGCTCCATGGCTTCAGAGCTCCATAGCACCATAGCTCCATACCTCCAGAGCTCCAGGGCTCCATAGCTCCATACCTCCAGAGCTCCATACCTCCAGAGCGCCAGAGCTCCATAGCACCAGAGCTCCATGGCTTCAGAGCTCCATAGCACCATAGCTCCATACCTCCAGAGCTCCAGGGCTCCATAGCTCCATACCTCCAGAGCTCCATACCTCCAGAGCTCCAGAGCTCCATAGCACCAGAGCTCCATGGCTTCAGAGCTCCATAGCACCATAGCTCCATACCTCCAGAGCTCCAGGGCTCCAAAGCTCCATACCTCCAGAGCTCCATACCTCCAGAGCTCCATACCTCCAGAGCTCCATAGCTCCATAGCACCAGAGCTCCATAGCTCCATAGCACCAGAGCTCCATAGCACCAGAGCTCCATAGCACCAGAGCTCCATAGCTCCATAGCACCAGAGCTCCATAGCTCCATAGCACCAGAGCTCCATAGCTCCATAGCACCAGAGCTCCATACTTCCAGAGCTCCATAGCTCCATAGCTCCATAGCACCAGAGCTCCATAGCTCCATAGCACCAGAGCTCCATAGCTCCATAGCACCAGAGCTCCATACTTCCATAGCTCCATAGCTCCATACCTCCAGAGCTCCATAGCTCCATAGCTCCATACCTCCAGAGCTCCATAGCTCCAGAGCTCCATAGCTCCATAGCACCAGAGCTCCATAGCTCCATAGCACCAGAGCTCCATACTTCCATAGCTCCAGGGCTCCATAGCTCCAGGGCTCCATAGCTCCATACCTCCAGAGCTCCATAGCTCCATACTTCCAGAGCTCCATAGCTCCATAGCACCAGAGCTCCATAGCTCCATAGCACCAGAGCTCCATAGCTCCATAGCACCAGAGCTCCATAGCTCCATAGCACCAGAGCTCCATAGCTCCATAGCTCCAGGGCTCCATAGCTCCATAGCTCCAGGGCTCCATAGCTCCATAGCTCCAGGGCTCCATAGCTCCATAGCTCCATACCTCCAGAGCTCCATACCTCCAGAGCTCCATACCTCCATAGCACCAGAGCTCCATAGCTCCAGGGCTCCAGGGCTCCATAGCTCCATACCTCCAGAGCTCCATAGCTCCATACTTCCAGAGCTCCATAGCTCCATACCTCCAGAGCTCCATAGCTCCATACTTCCAGAGCTCCATAGCTCCATAGCACCAGAGCTCCATAGCTCCATAGCACCAGAGCTCCATAGCTCCATAGCACCAGAGCTCCATAGCTCCATAGCACCAGAGCTCCATAGCTCCATAGCTCCAGGGCTCCATAGCTCCATAGCTCCAGGGCTCCATAGCTCCATAGCTCCAGGGCTCCATAGCTCCAGGGCTCCAGGGCTCCATAGCTCCATACCTCCAGAGCTCCATAGCTCCATACTTCCAGAGCTCCATAGCTCCATAGCTCCATACTTCCATAGCTCCATAGCTCCATACTTCCATAGCACCAGAGCTCCATACCTCCAGAGCTCCATAGCTCCAGCCTGGGTGGCTGGTGGCTCCATAGCTCCATACTTCCATAGCTCCAGTCAGAGAGTTGGCGAAAATTGCACTAAGTGCGAAAGCCCATTCATTTACAACGGCGTGTCCACAAGGCGGCGACATTTCCCCGTTACCGGTGGCTGCGCGGCGGGTGAGTGACAGAGCTTATCCGAGCGGCTGGAACTCTGCGCCGGCGTGGTCGAGCGTGAGGCCTCGGCCCTTTGGCTGCCTGGTACCTAAAACACTTCCATTGATCCAGCCACGGAGGGTGCTGGCTGGTGGCTCCATACCTCCATAGCTCCATAGCACCAGAGCTCCATAGCTCCATAGCACCAGAGCTCCATGGCTTCAGAGCTCCATAGCACCATAGCTCCATACCTCCAGAGCTCCAGGGCTCCATAGCTCCATACCTCCAGAGCTCCATACCTCCAGAGCTCCATACCTCCAGAGCTCCATAGCACCAGAGCTCCATGGCTTCAGAGCTCCATAGCACCATAGCTCCATACCTCCAGAGCTCCAGGGCTCCATAGCTCCATACCTCCAGAGCTCCATACCTCCAGAGCTCCATACCTCCAGAGCTCCATAGCACCAGAGCTCCATGGCTTCAGAGCTCCATAGCACCATAGCTCCATACCTCCAGAGCTCCAGGGCTCCATAGCTCCATACCTCCAGAGCTCCATACCTCCAGAGCTCCATACCTCCAGAGCTCCAGAGCTCCATAGCACCAGAGCTCCATGGCTTCAGAGCTCCATAGCACCATAGCTCCATACCTCCAGAGCTCCAGGGCTCCATAGCTCCATACCTCCAGAGCTCCATACCTCCAGAGCTCCAGAGCTCCATAGCACCAGAGCTCCATGGCTTCAGAGCTCCATAGCACCATAGCTCCATACCTCCAGAGCTCCAGGGCTCCATAGCTCCATACCTCCAGAGCTCCATACCTCCAGAGCTCCAGAGCTCCATAGCACCAGAGCTCCATGGCTTCAGAGCTCCATAGCACCATAGCTCCATACCTCCAGAGCTCCAGGGCTCCAAAGCTCCATACCTCCAGAGCTCCATACCTCCAGAGCTCCATACCTCCAGAGCTCCATAGCTCCATAGCACCAGAGCTCCATAGCTCCATAGCACCAGAGCTCCATAGCACCAGAGCTCCATAGCACCAGAGCTCCATAGCTCCATAGCACCAGAGCTCCATAGCTCCATAGCACCAGAGCTCCATAGCTCCATAGCACCAGAGCTCCATACTTCCAGAGCTCCATAGCTCCATAGCTCCATAGCACCAGAGCTCCATAGCTCCATAGCACCAGAGCTCCATAGCTCCATAGCACCAGAGCTCCATACTTCCATAGCTCCATAGCTCCATACCTCCAGAGCTCCATAGCTCCATAGCTCCATACCTCCAGAGCTCCATAGCTCCAGAGCTCCATAGCTCCATAGCACCAGAGCTCCATAGCTCCATAGCACCAGAGCTCCATACTTCCATAGCTCCAGGGCTCCATAGCTCCAGGGCTCCATAGCTCCATACCTCCAGAGCTCCATAGCTCCATACTTCCAGAGCTCCATAGCTCCATAGCACCAGAGCTCCATAGCTCCATAGCACCAGAGCTCCATAGCTCCATAGCACCAGAGCTCCATAGCTCCATAGCTCCAGGGCTCCATAGCTCCATAGCTCCAGGGCTCCATAGCTCCATAGCTCCAGGGCTCCATAGCTCCATAGCTCCATACCTCCAGAGCTCCATACCTCCAGAGCTCCATACCTCCATAGCACCAGAGCTCCATAGCTCCAGGGCTCCAGGGCTCCATAGCTCCATACCTCCAGAGCTCCATAGCTCCATACTTCCAGAGCTCCATAGCTCCATAGCTCCATACTTCCATAGCTCCATAGCTCCATACTTCCATAGCACCTGAGCTCCATACCTCCAGAGCTCCATAGCTCCAGCCTGGGTGGCTGGTGGCTCCATAGCTCCATACTTCCATAGCTCTAAGTCAGAGAGTTGGCGAAAATTGCACTAAGTGCGAAAGCCCATTCATTTACAACGGCGTGTCCGCCAGGCGGCGACATTTCCCCGTTACCGGTGGCTGCGCGGCGGGTGAGTGACAGAGCTTATCCGAGCGGCTGGAACTCTGCGCCGGCGTGGTCGAGCGTGAGGCCTCGGCCCTTTGGCTGCCTGGTACCTAAAACACTTCCATTGATCCAGCCACGGAGGGTGCTGGCTGGTGGCTCCATACCTCCATAGCTCCATAGCACCAGAGCTCCATAGCTCCATAGCACCAGAGCTCCATGGCTTCAGAGCTCCATAGCACCATAGCTCCATACCTCCAGAGCTCCAGGGCTCCATAGCTCCATACCTCCAGAGCTCCATACCTCCAGAGCTCCATACCTCCAGAGCTCCATAGCTCCATAGCACCAGAGCTCCATACCTCCATAGCACCAGAGCTCCATAGCACCAGAGCTCCATAGCACCAGAGCTCCATAGCTCCATAGCACCAGAGCTCCATAGCTCCATAGCACCAGAGCTCCATAGCTCCATAGCACCAGAGCTCCATAGCTCCATAGCACCAGAGCTCCATAGCTCCATAGCTCCAGGGCTCCATAGCTCCATAGCTCCATAGCTCCAGGGCTCCATAGCTCCATAGCTCCAGGGCTCCATAGCTCCAGGGCTCCAGGGCTCCATAGCTCCATACCTCCAGAGCTCCATAGCTCCATAGCTCCATACTTCCAGAGCTCCATAGCTCCATAGCTCCATACTTCCATACTTCCATAGCTCCATAGCTCCATAGCTCCATAGCTCCACATTTCCATAGCTCCATAGCTCCATAGCTCCAGAGCTCCATAGCTCCATACTTCCATAGCTCCATAGCTCCAGAGCTCCAGAGCTCCATAGCTCCATACTTCCATAGCTCCATAGCTCCAGAGCTCCAGAGCTCCATAGCTCCATACCTCCATAGCTCCATAGCTCCATACTTCCATAGCTCCATAGCTCCAGAGCTCCATAGCTCCATACTTCCATAGCTCCATAGCTCCAGAGCTCCAGAGCTCCATAGCTCCATACCTCCATAGCTCCATAGCTCCATACTTCCATAGCTCCATAGCTCCAGAGCTCCATAGCTCCATACTTCCATAGCTCCATAGCTCCATACTTCCATAGCTCCATAGCTCCATAGCTCCAGGCACGGAGGGTGCTGGAGCTCCACACTTCCATAGGCAGGGAGGGTGCTGGAGCTCCACACTTCCATAGGCAGGGAGGGTGCTGGAGCTCCACACTTCCATAGGCAGGGAGGGTGCTGGAGCTCCACACTTCCATAGGCAGGGAGGGTGCTGGAGCTCCACACTTCCATAGGCAGGGAGGGTGCTGGAGCTCCACACTTCCATAGGCAGGGAGGGTGCTGGAGCTCCACACTTCCATAGGCAGGGAGGGTGCTGGAGCTCCACACTTCCATAGGCAGGGAGGGTGCTGGAGCTCCACACTTCCATAGGCAGGGAGGGTGCTGGAGCTCCACACTTCCATAGGCAGGGAGGGTGCTGGAGCTCCACACTTCCATAGGCAGGGAGGGTGCTGGAGCTCCACACTTCCATAGGCAGGGAGGGTGCTGGAGCTCCACACTTCCATAGGCAGGGAGGGTGCTGGAGCTCCACACTTCCATAGGCAGGGAGGGTGCTGGAGCTCCACACTTCCATAGGCAGGGAGGGTGCTGGAGCTCCACACTTCCATAGGCAGGGAGGGTGCTGGAGCTCCACACTTCCATAGGCACGGAGGGTGCTGGAGCTCCACACTTCCATAGGCACGGAGGGTGCTGGAGCTCCACACTTCCATAGCTCCAGGCACGGAGGGTGCTGGCACATCCACACTTCCAGCCACGGAGCATGCTGGCACTTCCACCTTGCTTGCTAAGTCGGCGTGATCTTGCCCAAAAAGTCCCTCCCGAGCTCCAGCTGGAAGTGTAAAAAGAACCGGGCTGGATAAAAAAAAGAACCGGGCTGGATAAAAAAAGAACCGGGCGACCCGTTAAAATTGCTTAGCCGAGGTCCTGGAAGCCTAACACGGCGTGATCTTGTGCAAAAAGCCGCTCCCGAGCTCCAGCTGGAAGTGTAAAAAGAACCGGGCTGGATAAAAAAAGAACCGGGCTGGATAAAAAAAAGAACCGGGCGGCCCGTTAAATTTGCTTAGCCGAGGTCCTGGAAGCCTAACACGGCGTGATCTTGTGCAAAAAGCCGCTCCCGAGCTCCAGCTGGAAGTGTAAAAAGAACCGGGCTGGATAAAAAAAAGAACCGGGCGGCCCGTTAAAATTGCTTAGCCGAGGTCCTGGAAGCCTAACCCGGCGTGATCTTGTGCAAATAGCCGCTGCCGAGCTCCAGCTGGAAGTGTGAAAAGAACCGGGCTGGATAAAAAAAAGAACCGGGCTGGATCAAAAAAGAACCGGGCGACCCGTTAAAATTGCTTAGCCGAGGTCCTGGAAGCCTAACACGGCGTGATCTTGTGCAAAAAGCCGCTCCCGAGCTCCAGCTGGAAGTGTAAAAAGAACCGGGCTGGATAAAAAAAGAACCGGGCTGGATCAAAAAAGAACCGGGCGACCCGTTAAAATTGCTTAGCCGAGGTCCTGGAAGCCTAACCCGGCGTGATCTTTTGCAAAAAGCCGCTCCCGAGCTCCAGCTGGAAGTGTAAAAAGAACCGGGCTGGATAAAAAAAGAACCGGGCTGGATCAAAAAAGAACCGGGCGACCCGTTAAAATTGCTTAGCCGAGGTCCTGGAAGCCTAACCCGGCGTGATCTTGTGCAAAAAGCCGCTCCCGAGCTCCAGCTGGAAGTGTAAAAAGAACCGGGCTGGATAAAAAAAAGAACCGGGCGGCCCGTTAAAATTGCTTAGCCGAGGTCCTGGAAGCCTAACCCGGCGTGATCTTGTGCAAAAAGCCGCTCCCGAGCTCCAGCTGGAAGTGTAAAAAGAACCGGGCTGGATAAAAAAAAGAACCGGGCTGGATCAAAAAAGAACCGGGCGACCCGTTAAAATTTCTTAGCCGAGGTCCTGGAAGCCTAACCCGGCGTGATCTTGTGCAAATAGCCGCTGCCGAGCTCCAGCTGGAAGTGTGAAAAGAACCGGGCTGGATAAAAAAAAGAACCGGGCTGGATCAAAAAAGAACCGGGCGACCCGTTAAAATTGCTTAGCCGAGGTCCTGGAAGCCTAACACGGCGTGATCTTGTGCAAAAAGCCGCTCCCGAGCTCCAGCTGGAAGTGTAAAAAGAACCGGGCTGGATAAAAAAAGAACCGGGCTGGATCAAAAAAGAACCGGGCGACCCGTTAAAATTGCTTAGCCGAGGTCCTGGAAGCCTAACACGGCGTGATCTTGTGCAAAAAGCCGCTCCCGAGCTCCAGCTGGAAGTGTAAAAAGAACCGGGCTGGATAAAAAAAGAACCGGGCTGGATCAAAAAAGAACCGGGCGACCCGTTAAAATTGCTTAGCCGAGGTCCTGGAAGCCTAACCCGGCGTGATCTTGTGCAAAAAGCCGCTCCCGAGCTCCAGCTGGAAGTGTAAAAAGAACCGGGCTGGATAAAAAAAAGAACCGGGCGGCCCGTTAAAATTGCTTAGCCGAGGTCCTGGAAGCCTAACCCGGCGTGATCTTGTGCAAAAAGCCGCTCCCGAGCTCCAGCTGGAAGTGTAAAAAGAACCGGGCTGGATAAAAAAAAGAACCGGGCTGGATCAAAAAAGAACCGGGCGACCCGTTAAAATTGCTTAGCCGAGGTCCTGGAAGCCTAACACGGCGTGATCTTGTGCAAAAAGCCGCTCCCGAGCTCCAGCTGGAAGTGTAAAAAGAACCGGGCTGGATAAAAAAAGAACCGGGCTGGATCAAAAAAGAACCGGGCGACCCGTTAAAATTGCTTAGCCGAGGTCCTGGAAGCCTAACACGGCGTGATCTTGCCCGAAAGTCGGCCTCTATACTTCCATTTTAGGTACCAGGCGCTCATAGTGTGTTGGTCCCACTAGTCAGTGTACTGGTCCCACTCGCTAGTGTACTGGTCCCCCTAGTCAGTGTACTCATCCAGTTACCCCCCGTTTTCCAAAACACAATCGGCACGTATAAGGGGGGGACTCCTGAGAGAGATGAGGTATATGCCAGCGCAACACCAATCCGCTCCGCGCTGGTTCCCATGTCGGCTACGGATGAATAAAACCAGCCTGTCCCCCCTGGAGCTCACGAGACACGGAATTTTTTCTAAGTGCCAACGGCTCTTCCGAGCAAACGTGTCCGCTCCGGCTGGTTCCCCCGTCGGCCTCGAATGACGAAAAATGCCGGTCTCCGCCCGGAGCTCATGACAAACGAAAAATTTTCTAAGTGCCAACGGCACTTGCGAGCGAATGTGTCCGCTCGGCGCTGGTTCCCGGGTCGAACCCGGAAGACGAAAAACGCCGGTCTCCGCCCGGAGCTCATGACAAACGAAAAATTTTCTAAGTGCCAACGGCACTTGCGAGCGAATGTGTCCGCTCGGCGCTGGTTCCCGGGTCGAACCCGGAAGACGAAAAACGCCGGTCCTCGCCCGGAGCTCATGACAAACGAAAAATTTTCTAAGTGCCAACGGCACTTGCGAGCGAATGTGTCCGCTCGGCGCTGGTTCCCGGGTCGAACCCGGAAGACGAAAAACGCCGGTCTCCGCCCGGAGCTCATGACAAACGAAAAATTTTCTAAGTGCCAACGGCACTTGCGAGCGAATGTGTCCGCTCGGCGCTGGTTCCCGGGTCGAACCCGGAAGACGAAAAACGCCGGTCCTCGCCCGGAGCTCATGACAAACGAAAAATTTTCTAAGTGCCAACGGCACTTGCGAGCGAATGTGTCCGCTCGGCGCTGGTTCCCGGGTCGGACCCGGAAGACGAAAAACGCCGGTCTCCGCCCGGAGCTCATGACAAACGAAAAATTTTCTAAGTGCCAACGGCACTTGCGAGCGAATGTGTCCGCTCGGCGCTGGTTCCCGGGTCGAACCCGGAAGACGAAAAACGCCGGTCCTCGCCCGGAGCTCATGACAAACGAAAAATTTTCTAAGTGCCAACGGCACTTGCGAGCGAATGTGTCCGCTCGGCGCTGGTTCCCGGGTCGGACCCGGAAGACGAAAAACGCCGGTCTCCGCCCGGAGCTCATGACAAACGAAAAATTTTCTAAGTGCCAACGGCACTTGCGAGCGAATGTGTCCGCTCGGCGCTGGTTCCCGGGTCGAACCCGGAAGACGAAAAACGCCGGTCCTCGCCCGGAGCTCATGACAAACGAAAAATTTTCTAAGTGCCAACGGCACTTGCGAGCGAATGTGTCCGCTCGGCGCTGGTTCCCGGGTCGGACCCGGAAGACGAAAAACGCCGGTCCTCGCCTGGAGGTCCCAGCAAAATCGGCGAAAAAACGACTAAGTGTCAACTTTCGAAAAAACGGCTAAGTGTCGACTTTCGAAAAAACGGCTAAGTGTCAACTTTCGAAAAAACGGCTAAGTGTCAACTTTCGAAAAAACGACTAAGTGTCGCCTCTCTGAAAAAACGGCAGAGTGCCCACGGCTCTGCGGGGCTTGTGAGTCCGCCCCGCGCCGGTTCGGCGGTCGGCCTCAAAAAGCGAAAAATCAGCCTCTCTCCCTGGAGCTCACCAAAAATTTGTCGAAATTTTTCTAAGTTCTCCTTGAGGTACCAGGGGGTGAGGTACCCGGGCTAAGATGCAGTACCTTTTTTGGTCTTCAGGTGCGCCAGAGTACAATGAAATGGTCCCAGTAGTCAGTGTACTCATCGACTTTCCCCCCGTTTTCCAAAGCACCTCGTTTACGAGTATGGAGGAGATGGTGCTGGTCTCCCCACGGCGTCGGACACGCCGTCCTCGACAGCACAAGGTCGGATAGAAGACCTGGAAAGCGCCGTGGCACGCGCTGGAGGTGGGCACTGTGGCGAAAAAACGACTAAGTGTCAACTTTCGAAAAAACGACTAAGTGTCAACTTTCGAAAAAACGGCTAAGTGTCAACTTTCGAAAAAACGACTAAGTGTCACCTCTCTGAAAAAATGGCAAAGTGTCGCCTCTCTGAAAATTTTCTAAGTGCCCACGGCTCTGCGGGCTCGTGCATCCGAGCCGCGCCGGTTCTGCAACCGGCCTAGAATGACGAAAAATAACGGTCTCCTCCTGGAGCTCACAGCCAATTGTGGCGAAAAAGTGGCAAAGTGCCCACGGCTCTGCGGGCTCGTGCATCCGACCCGCGCCGGTTCTGCAGCCGGCCTCGAATGACGAAAAATGACGGTCTCCTCCTGGAGCTCACAGCCAACTTGGCAAAAAGTTTCTAAGTGCCCACGGCCCTGCCGAGCTTTGGCGTCCGCCCAGCGCCGGTTCCGCAGTCGGCCTCGAATGACGAAAAATAACGGTCTCCTCCTGGAGCTCACAGCCAACTTGGCAAAAAGTTTCTAAGTGCCCACGGCCCTGCCGAGCTTTGGCGTCCGCCCAGCGCCGGTTCCGCAGTCGGCCTCGAATGACGAAAAATAACGGTCTCCTCCTGGAGCTCACAGCCAACTTGGCAAAAAGTTTCTAAGTGCCCACGGCCCTGCCGAGCTTTGGCGTCCGCCCAGCGCCGGTTCCGCAGTCGGCCTCGAATGACGAAAAATAACGGTCTCCTCCTGGAGCTCACAGCCAACTTGGCAAAAAGTTTCTAAGTGCCCACGGCCCTGCCGAGCTTTGGCGTCCGCCCAGCGCCGGTTCCGCAGTCGGCCTCGAATGACGAAAAATAACGGTCTCCTCCTGGAGCTCACAGCCAACTTGGCAAAAAGTTTCTAAGTGCCCACGGCCCTGCCGAGCTTTGGCGTCCGCCCAGCGCCGGTTCCGCAGTCGGCCTCGAATGACGAAAAATAACGGTCTCCTCCTGGAGCTCACAGCCAACTTGGCAAAAAGTTTCTAAGTGTCACATCTCTGAAAAAACGGCTAAGTGTCGACTTTCGAAAAAACGGCAAAGTGTCACATCTCTGAAAAAACGGCTAAGTGTCGACTTTCGAAAAAACGGCTAAGTGTCAACTTTCGAAAAAACGGCTAAGTGTCGCCTCTCTGAAAAAACGGCAAAGTGTCAACTTTCGAAAAAACGACAGAGTGTCGCCTCTCTGAAAAAACGACTAAGTGTCGACTCTGAGAAAATGGCAAAGTGCCCACGGCTCTGCGGGCTCGTGCATCCGACCCGCGCCGGTTCCCCAGCCGGCCTGAAATAAGGCAAAACCAGCCTCTCCGCCTGGAGCTCAGAGCCAACTTGGCGAATATTTTCTAAGTGCCCACGGCTCTGCGTGGCTACGGCGTCTGCCCAGCGCCGGTTCCTGGGTCGAACCCCGAGGACGAGGAATGCCGGTCTCCGCCTGGAGGTCCCAGCTTAATCGGCGAAAATTTTCTAAGTGCCCACGGCTCTGCCGGGCTCGTGCATCCGACCCGCGCCGGTTCCCCAGCCGGCCTGAAATAAGGCAAAACCAGCCTCTCCCCCTGGAGCTCAGAGCCAATTGTGGCGAAAAAACGACTAAGTGTCAACTTTCGAAAAAACGACTAAGTGTCAACTTTCCAAAAAAACGGCTAAGTGTCGACTTTCGAAAAAACGGCTAAGTGTCAACTTTCGAAAAAACGACTAAGTGTCGCCTCCGAAAAAACGACTAAGTGTCGCCTCTCTGAAAAAACGACTAAGTGCCCACGGCTCTGCGGGGCTTGTGAGTCCGCCCCGCGCCGGTTCGGCGGTCGGCCTCAAAAAGCGAAAAATCAGCCTCTCTCCCTGGAGCTCACCAAAAATTTGTCGAAATTTTTCTAAGTTCTCCTCGAGGTACCAGGGGGTGAGGTACCCGGGCTAAGATGCAGTACCTTTTTTGGTCTTCAGGTGCGCCAGAGTACAATGAAATGGTCCCAGTAGTCAGTGTACTCATCGACTTTCCCCCCGTTTTCCAAAGCACCTCGTTTACGAGTATGGAGGAGATGGTGCTGGTCTCCCCACGGCGTCGGACACGCCGTCCTCGACAGCACAAGGTCGGATAGAAGACCTGAAAAGCGCCGTGGCACGCGCTGGAGGTGTCACTGTGGCGAAAAAGTGACTAAGTGTCAACTTTCGAAAAAACGGCTAAGTGTCAACTTTCGAAAAAACGGCTAAGTGTCAACTTTCGAAAAAACGACAAAGTGTCACCTCTCTGAAAAAACGGCAAAGTGTCAACTTTTGAAAAAAACGACTAAGTGTCAACTTTCGAAAAAACGACTAAGTGTCACCTCTCTGAAAAAATGGCAAAGTGTCAACTGCGAATGTGGTGGTGCATGGAAGGAAGTGGAGGACGGCCGCCTCCTTAAACACAGGCCGAAGAGGAGCGTCAGGGCCGGCTCCTTAAACACGGACCGAGTGTCGCCCTTAACACAGACCAAGCGGAGGACGGCCGCCTCCCTAAATACAGGCCGAACCGGAGCGCGAGGGCCGCTCCTTAAACACGGACCGAGTGTCGCCCTTAACACAGACCAAGCGGAGGACGGCCGCCTCCCTAAATACAGGCCGAACCGGAGCGCGAGGGCCGCTCCTTAAACACGGACCGAGTGTCGCCCTTAACACAGACCAAGGGGAGGACGGCCGCCTCCTTAAACACAGGCCGGAGAGGAGCGTCAGGGCCAGGCTCCTTAAACACGGACCGAGTGTCGCCCTTAACACAGACCAAGCGGAGGACGGCCGCCTCCCTAAATACAGGCCGAACCGGAGCGCGAGGGCCAGGCTCCTTAAACACGGACCGAGTGTCGCCCTTAACACAGACCAAGGGGAGGACGGCCGCCTCCTTAAACACAGGCCGGAGAGGAGCGTCAGGGCCAGGCTCCTTAAACACGGACCGAGTGTCGCCCTTAACACAGACCAAGCGGAGGACGGCCGCCTCCCTAAATACAGGCCGAACCGGAGCGCGAGGGCCAGGCTCCTTAAACACGGACCGAGTGTCGCCCTTAACACAGACCAAGGGGAGGACGGCCGCCTCCTTAAACACAGGCCGAACCGGAGCGCGAGTGTTGCTCCTTAAACACGGACCGAGTGGAGGACGGCCGCCTCCTTAAACACAGGCCGAACAAAATGACACAAAGTGTCAACTGCGAATGTTGTCCATCCAAGGAAGGAGCGTGATGCCCGGCCGGCTCCTTAAACACAGGCCGAGAGTCGCCCCGGACGGTCCGCCTCGCGGCGCCCGTCCGCTCGGATAAAATGACACAAAGTGTCAACTGCGAATGTTGTCCATCCAAGGAAGGAGCGTGATGCCCGGCCGGCTCCTTAAACACAGGCCGAGAGTCGCCCCGGACGGTCCGCCTCGCGGCGCCCGCCCGCTCGGATAAAATGACACAAAGTGTCAACTGCGAATGTTGTCCATCCAAGGAAGGAGCGTGATGCCCGGCCGGCTCCTTAAACACAGGCCGAGAGTCGCCCCGGACGGTCCGCCTCGCGGCGCCCGTCTGCTCGGATAAAATGACACAAAGTGTCAACTGCGAATGTTGTCCATCCAAGGAAGGAGCGTGATGCCCGGCCGGCTCCTTAAACACAGGCCGAGAGTCGCCCCGGACGGTCCGCCTCGCGGCGCCCGCCCGCTCGGATAAAATGACACAAAGTGTCAACTGCGAATGTTGTCCATCCAAGGAAGGAGCGTGATGCCCGGCCGGCTCCTTAAACAAAGGCCGAGAGTCGCCCCGGACGGTCCGCCTCGCGGCGCCCGCCCGCTCGGATAAAATGACACAAAGTGTCAACTACGAATGTTGTCCATCCAAGGAAGGAGCGTGATGCCCGGCCGGCTCCTTAAACACAGGCCGAGAGTCGCCCCGGACGGTCCGCCTCGCGGCGCCCGCCCGCTCGGATAAAATGACACAAAGTGTCAACTGCGAATGTTGTCCATCCAAGGAGGGAGCGTGAGGCCCGGCCGGCTCCGAAAACACAGGCCGAGAGTCGCCCCGGACGGTCCGCCTCGCGGCGCCCGTCTGCTCGGATAAAATGACACAAAGTGTCAACTGCGAATGTTGTCCATCCAACGAAGGAGCGTGATGCCCGGCCGGCTCCTTAAACACAGGCCGAGAGTCGCCCCGGACGGTCCGCCTCGCGGCGCCCGCCCGCTCGGATAAAATGACACAAAGTGTCAACTACGAATGTTGTCCATCCAAGGAGGGAGCGTGAGGCCCGGCCGGCTCCGAAAACACAGGCCGAGAGTCGCCCCGGACGGTCCGCCTCGCGGCGCCCGTCTGCTCGGATAAAATGACACAAAGTGTCAACTGCGAATGTTGTCCATCCAAGGAAGGAGCGTGATGCCCGGCCGGCTCCTTAAACACAGGCCGAGAGTCGCCCCGGACGGTCCGCCTCGCGGCGCCCGCCCGCTCGGATAAAATGACACAAAGTGTCAACTACGAATGTTGTCCATCCAAGGAAGGAGCGTGATGCCCGGCCGGCTCCTTAAACAAAGGCCGAGAGTCGCCCCGGACGGTCCGCCTCTCGAGGCGCCCGCCCGCTCGGATAAAATGAAACAAAGTGTCAACTACGAATGTTGGCGCTCCCCGCGCCGCCCCGCAGGCCCCGGCGCGACCGTACTGCGGCGAGACCGAGACGACCCGGAAAAAGCATCCATCCCACCTAGCCACGATCCACGGAGGCCGAGCGAGCGGCTGAGTGTCGGGCGCCGCGCGTGCGAGCGTCCGCCGGCCGCGCCGGTCCTTCTGCGAATGACGTTTCTCAAACCCTCCGGCTTGATAGCGGCGGCACCACGGGAAGCCGTCCACACACACCGTCCGACCTCTATCCGAAAAGCCTTCCCGACCAACCGCGGTCGCGGGGGCGTCTGTCGCTCCGCATCGGGGGGGCGTATGGCTTCCGCGCTACGCGCTGCGGGCTCGGGGGGGCCGCAACGGCTGAGTCTGACTCGGCCGGGGCGCAGCTTCCCTCCCGGCAGTCAGCAATAGTGCCGATCGCGCCTGCCACCAGCCCCCTCCCCGACGGGTTCGTCGGCGCCGGCTGGCCACCGTCCGCCTTCGTTCCCCGAGGGTTCCCAACCAGCGCCGATCCAACTCCGCATCCTGGCCGCACGCAGTGCGTGCCTCGCGCGGGTAAGTCGCCGGCGCAGCGCCGCAGCTCCCGACCCCCGCGTACGGGAATAGTTGAGGGCCTCAGCGGGCCGCACCGACCGAGTCCGACTCGGGCCGGGGCGCAGATTCCCGCCTGGGTGACCGAACGTTCTCTGCTCGGGCCGGAGGGCCGACGCCCGTCCCCCCCCGTCGTCCCCCCCGGACCGCCTCCGAGGCCACTTCGCACGGCTCATCCTCGGCCCCCTACCAATGCTTAATCGATGGGGCCGCCCGGCCGGATTCGCGCCCCCCTGTCCACCGCCAGTCTCCCCAGACTAACCCGAGTTACCGCCCAGCTCGCCTAACCTTGCACTCGCTCTGCCAAACGGTCGTGTAGTCGGCGGGCCGTCCTACGGGTCGCCCTCCGGCCCCAAACGCGCGGCGGGATAGCGGCAAGGCGGCGGCGGCGGCCAGCGGCGTCGGGGCGCTCGCACCGGAGAAGAGGCGTCTTACGAGGCCGGGCGCAGCTCCCTCTCGTTTACTTGCTGAGTAGCGGCGCTCGAAGGTTCCGCGGCGAGCGCGGCTCAACCCACCGAACGTCCCCCTGCAGCGGGCTCCATCGAAGGGCCGTCCCGCCGGATTCGCACCACCCTGTCCACCGCAAAGTCGTCCAACCGACTGCACGAGTTACCGCCCGGTTCGCCTAACCTTGCATCGCCCCGCCAAACGAGCGAGTTGCCGGCCGTCCTACGGGTCGCGCACCGGCCCCACACGTGCGGAGGGCTAGCGGCAAGGCGGCGGCGGCGGTCAGCGGCGTCGGGGTCAAACTCAGCACCGGACAGGGGGTGTCTTACGAGGCCGGGCGCAGCTCCTCTCGTTTAGGGGTCCGCGAGGGTCGCGTTCGAGGTTCCGCGTCCTCGGCTTCGGCTGCGCCGGGTCCAGCCCGATCCATCTCACCCCGCGGCAGCCTCAGACCACCTAGAGCCCCCGCGAACCGCGGCCGGCGTCCGGAAAACAGTCGCGCGAGCCCCCGCTCCGGCGGGCCGGCGAGCGAGAGGCGCTACCCAGCCACCCTCTCTCCTACCTGGTTGATCCTGCCAGTAGCATATGCTTGTCTCAAAGATTAAGCCATGCAAGTCTAAGTGCACACGGCCCGTACAGCGAAACTGCGAATGGCTCATTAAATCAGTTATGGTTCCTTTGATCGCTCCTCAGTTACTTGGATAACTGTGGCAATTCTAGAGCTAATACATGCAAACGGGCGCCGACCTCCGGGGACGCGCGCATTTATCAGACCCAAAACCCACGCGGTGCCCGGGCGCGCGGGCCCAGGGGTCGCGCCGGCGTTCACGCGCCGCGCCGCGGCCCTCCGCGCGTCCGGCCCGGCCTCCCTTGGTGATCCTCGATAACTTCCAGCCGATCGCCGGCCCTCCGCGGCGGCGACGTCTCATTCGAATGTCTGCCCTATCACCTCCGACAGGGAGGCAGCCTATCAGGTCTAAATGACTTGCATACGACCTGATTCTGGGTCAGGGTCTCGTAAGTAGCAGAGCAGCTACATCGCTGCGATCTATTGAGAGTCAGCCCTCGATCCAACCTTTTGTCGGCCGGTGTCACCTCCGGGGGCCGGTCGGCATCCCCCCTCCGGGGTGGGCCGCTACCAGGGGCGTCATCGGACTTTGAAGAAATTACGCCGCGGCGGAAGACAGCGGGCGCGCCCGGGGATGAGGCAGCATCCCTGGGCCGCGGAGGGGAGGAGGCAGCCTCCCCGGGGCGGAACTTAGTCTCCGTAGAATGACGGCGGGCGTGCGTAAAGGGCGCGTCCGGGGATGAGGCAGCATCCCCGGGCCGCGGAGGGGAGGAGGCAGCCTCCCCGGGGCGGAACTTAGTCTCCGTAGAATGACGGCGGGCGTGCGTAAAGGGCGCGCCCGGGGATAGCCCATTCATTTACAACGGCGTGTCCGCCAGGCGGCGACATTTCCCCGTTACCGGTGGCTGCGCGGCGGGTGAGTGACAGAGCTTATCCGAGCGGCTGGAACTCTGCGCCGGCGTGGTCGAGCGTGAGGCCTCGGCCCTTTGGCTGCCTGGTACCTAAACACTTCCATTGATCCAGCCACGGAGGGTGCTGGCTGGTGGCTCCATACCTCCAGAGCTCCATACTTCCATAGCTGCAGAGCTCCATAGCTCCATACCTCCATACCTCCAGAGCTCCATACTTCCATAGCTCTATACTTCCATAGCTCCATAGCACCAGAGCTCCATACCTCCAGAGCTCCATAGCACCAGAGCTCCATAGCTCCATAGCACCAGAGCTCCATAGCTCCATAGCACCAGAGCTCCATACCTCCAGAGCTCCAGAGCTCCATAGCACCAGAGCTCCATAGCTCCATAGCACCAGAGCTCCATAGCTCCATAGCACCAGAGCTCCATAGCTCCATAGCTCCATAGCACCAGAGCTCCATAGCTCCATAGCACCAGAGCTCCATAGCTCCATAGCACCAGAGCTCCATACTTCCATAGCTCCAGGGCTCCATAGCTCCAGGGCTCCATAGCTCCATACCTCCATAGCTCCATAGCTCCATACTTCCAGAGCTCCATAGCTCCATACTTCCATAGCTCCATAGCTCCATACTTCCATAGCACCAGAGCTCCATACTTCCATAGCACCAGAGCTCCAGAGCTCCAGAGCTCCAGCCTGGGTGGCTGGTGGCTCCATAGCTCCATACTTCCATAGCTCTAAGTCAGAGAGTTGGCGAAAATTGCACTAAGGGCGAAAGCCCATTCATTTACAACGGCGTGTCCACAAGGCGGCGACATTTCCCCGTTACCGGTGGCTGCGCGGCGGGTGAGTGACAGAGCTTATCCGAGCGGCTGGAACTCTGCGCCGGCGTGGTCGAGCGTGAGGCCTCGGCCCTTTGGCTGCCTGGTACCTAAAACACTTCCATTGATCCAGCCACGGAGGGTGCTGGCTGGTGGCTCCATACCTCCATAGCTCCATAGCACCAGAGCTCCATAGCTCCATAGCACCAGAGCTCCATGGCTTCAGAGCTCCATAGCACCATAGCTCCATACCTCCAGAGCTCCAGGGCTCCATAGCTCCATACCTCCAGAGCTCCATACCTCCAGAGCTCCATACCTCCAGAGCTCCATAGCACCAGAGCTCCATGGCTTCAGAGCTCCATAGCACCATAGCTCCATACCTCCAGAGCTCCAGGGCTCCATAGCTCCATACCTCCAGAGCTCCATACCTCCAGAGCTCCATACCTCCAGAGCTCCATAGCACCAGAGCTCCATGGCTTCAGAGCTCCATAGCACCATAGCTCCATACCTCCAGAGCTCCAGGGCTCCATAGCTCCATACCTCCAGAGCTCCATACCTCCAGAGCTCCAGAGCTCCATAGCACCAGAGCTCCATGGCTTCAGAGCTCCATAGCACCATAGCTCCATACCTCCAGAGCTCCAGGGCTCCATAGCTCCATACCTCCAGAGCTCCATACCTCCAGAGCTCCAGAGCTCCATAGCACCAGAGCTCCATGGCTTCAGAGCTCCATAGCACCATAGCTCCATACCTCCAGAGCTCCAGGGCTCCAAAGCTCCATACCTCCAGAGCTCCATACCTCCAGAGCTCCATACCTCCAGAGCTCCATAGCTCCATAGCACCAGAGCTCCATAGCTCCATAGCACCAGAGCTCCATAGCACCAGAGCTCCATAGCACCAGAGCTCCATAGCTCCATAGCACCAGAGCTCCATAGCTCCATAGCACCAGAGCTCCATAGCTCCATAGCACCAGAGCTCCATACTTCCAGAGCTCCATAGCTCCATAGCTCCATAGCACCAGAGCTCCATAGCTCCATAGCACCAGAGCTCCATAGCTCCATAGCACCAGAGCTCCATACTTCCATAGCTCCATAGCTCCATACCTCCAGAGCTCCATAGCTCCATAGCTCCATACCTCCAGAGCTCCATAGCTCCAGAGCTCCATAGCTCCATAGCACCAGAGCTCCATAGCTCCATAGCACCAGAACTCCATACTTCCATAGCTCCAGGGCTCCATAGCTCCAGGGCTCCATAGCTCCATACCTCCAGAGCTCCATAGCTCCATACTTCCAGAGCTCCATAGCTCCATAGCACCAGAGCTCAATAGCTCCATAGCACCAGAGCTCCATAGCTCCATAGCACCAGAGCTCCATAGCTCCATAGCACCAGAGCTCCATAGCTCCATAGCTCCAGGGCTCCATAGCTCCATAGCTCCAGGGCTCCATAGCTCCATAGCTCCAGGGCTCCATAGCTCCATAGCTCCATACCTCCAGAGCTCCATACCTCCAGAGCTCCATACCTCCATAGCACCAGAGCTCCATAGCTCCAGGGCTCCAGGGCTCCATAGCTCCATACCTCCAGAGCTCCATAGCTCCATACTTCCAGAGCTCCATAGCTCCATAGCTCCATACTTCCATAGCTCCATAGCTCCATACTTCCATAGCACCTGAGCTCCATACCTCCAGAGCTCCATAGCTCCAGCCTGGGTGGCTGGTGGCTCCATAGCTCCATACTTCCATAGCTCTAAGTCAGAGAGTTGGCGAAAATTGCACTAAGTGCGAAAGCCCATTCATTTACAACGGCGTGTCCGCCAGGCGGCGACATTTCCCCGTTACCGGTGGCTGCGCGGCGGGTGAGTGACAGAGCTTATCCGAGCGGCTGGAACTCTGCGCCGGCGTGGTCGAGCGTGAGGCCTCGGCCCTTTGGCTGCCTGGTACCTAAAACACTTCCATTGATCCAGCCACGGAGGGTG
This sequence comes from Syngnathus leptorhynchus, assembly GCF_054491065.1. Lineage (NCBI taxonomy): Eukaryota > Metazoa > Chordata > Actinopteri > Syngnathiformes > Syngnathidae > Syngnathus > Syngnathus leptorhynchus. The sequence goes on from NW_028231999.1 coordinate 723,635, forward strand.
CTGGCTGGTGGCTCCATACCTCCATAGCTCCATAGCACCAGAGCTCCATAGCTCCATAGCACCAGAGCTCCATGGCTTCAGAGCTCCATAGCACCATAGCTCCATACCTCCAGAGCTCCAGGGCTCCATAGCTCCATACCTCCAGAGCTCCATACCTCCAGAGCTCCATACCTCCAGAGCTCCATAGCACCAGAGCTCCATGGCTTCAGAGCTCCATAGCACCATAGCTCCATACCTCCAGAGCTCCAGGGCTCCATAGCTCCATACCTCCAGAGCTCCATACCTCCAGAGCTCCATACCTCCAGAGCTCCATAGCACCAGAGCTCCATGGCTTCAGAGCTCCATAGCACCATAGCTCCATACCTCCAGAGCTCCAGGGCTCCATAGCCCCATACCTCCAGAGCTCCATACCTCCAGAGCTCCATACCTCCAGAGCTCCATAGCACCAGAGCTCCATGGCTTCAGAGCTCCATAGCACCATAGCTCCATACCTCCAGAGCTCCAGGGCTCCATAGCTCCATACCTCCAGAGCTCCATACCTCCAGAGCTCCAGAGCTCCATAGCACCAGAGCTCCATGGCTTCAGAGCTCCATAGCACCATAGCTCCATACCTCCAGAGCTCCAGGGCTCCATAGCTCCATACCTCCAGAGCTCCATACCTCCAGAGCTCCAGAGCTCCATACCTCCATAGCTCCATAGCTCCATACTTCCATAGCTCCATAGCTCCAGAGCTCCATAGCTCCATACTTCCATAGCTCCATAGCTCCATACTTCCATAGCTCCATAGCTCCATAGCTCCAGGCACGGAGGGTGCTGGAGCTCCACACTTCCATAGGCACGGAGGGTGCTGGAGCTCCACACTTCCATAGGCACGGAGGGTGCTGGAGCTCCACACTTCCATAGGCACGGAGGGTGCTGGAGCTCCACACTTCCATAGGCACGGAGGGTGCTGGAGCTCCACACTTCCATAGGCAGGGAGGGTGCTGGAGCTCCACACTTCCATAGGCACGGAGGGTGCTGGAGCTCCACACTTCCATAGGCACGGAGGGTGCTGGAGCTCCACACTTCCATAGGCAGGGAGGGTGCTGGAGCTCCACACTTCCATAGGCAGGGAGGGTGCTGGAGCTCCACACTTCCATAGGCAGGGAGGGTGCTGGAGCTCCACACTTCCATAGGCAGGGAGGGTGCTGGAGCTCCACACTTCCATAGGCAGGGAGGGTGCTGGAGCTCCACACTTCAATAGGCAGGGAGGGTGCTGGAGCTCCACACTTCCATAGGCAGGGAGGGTGCTGGAGCTCCACACTTCCATAGGCAGGGAGGGTGCTGGAGCTCCACACTTCCATAGGCAGGGAGGGTGCTGGAGCTCCACACTTCCATAGGCAGGGAGGGTGCTGGAGCTCCACACTTCCATAGGCAGGGAGGGTGCTGGAGCTCCACACTTCCATAGGCAGGGAGGGTGCTGGAGCTCCACACTTCCATAGGCACGGAGGGTGCTGGAGCTCCACACTTCCATAGGCAGGGAGGGTGCTGGAGCTCCACACTTCCATAGGCAGGGAGGGTGCTGGAGCTCCACACTTCCATAGGCACGGAGGGTGCTGGAGCTCCACACTTCCATAGCTCCAGGCACGGAGGGTGCTGGCACATCCACACTTCCAGCCACGGAGCATGCTGGCACTTCCACCTTGCTTGCTAAGTCGGCGTGATCTTGCCCAAAAAGTCCCTCCCGAGCTCCAGCTGGAAGTGTAAAAAGAACCGGGCTGGATAAAAAAAAGAACCGGGCTGGATCAAAAAAGAACCGGGCGACCCGTTAAAATTGCTTAGCCGAGGTCCTGGAAGCCTAACCCGGCGTGATCTTGTGCAAATAGCCGCTGCCGAGCTCCAGCTGGAAGTGTAAAAAGAACCGGGCTGGATAAAAAAAAGAACCGGGCGGCCCGTTAAAATTGCTTAGCCGAGGTCCTGGAAGCCTAACCCGGCGTGATCTTGTGCAAAAAGCCGCTCCCGAGCTCCAGCTGGAAGTGTAAAAAGAACCGGGCTGGATAAAAAAAAGAACCGGGCTGGATCAAAAAAGAACCGGGCGACCCGTTAAAATTGCTTAGCCGAGGTCCTGGAAGCCTAACACGGCGTGATCTTGTGCAAAAAGCCGCTCCCGAGCTCCAGCTGGAAGTGTAAAAAGAACCGGGCTGGATAAAAAAAGAACCGGGCTGGATCAAAAAAGAACCGGGCGACCCGTTAAAATTGCTTAGCCGAGGTCCTGGAAGCCTAACACGGCGTGATCTTGCCCGAAAGTCGGCCTCTATACTTCCATTTTAGGTACCAGGCGCTCATAGTGTGTTGGTCCCACTAGTCAGTGTACTGGTCCCACTCGCTAGTGTACTGGTCCCCCTAGTCAGTGTACTCATCCAGTTACCCCCCGTTTTCCAAAACACAATCGGCACGTATAAGGGGGGGACTCCTGAGAGAGATGAGGTATATGCCAGCGCAACACCAATCCGCTCCGCGCTGGTTCCCATGTCGGCTACGGATGAATAAAACCAGCCTGTCCCCCCTGGAGCTCACGAGACACGGAATTTTTTCTAAGTGCCAACGGCTCTTCCGAGCAAACGTGTCCGCTCCGGCTGGTTCCCCCGTCGGCCTCGAATGACGAAAAATGCCGGTCTACGCCCGGAGCTCATGACAAACGAAAAATTTTCTAAGTGCCAACGGCACTTGCGAGCGAATGTGTCCGCTCGGCGCTGGTTCCCGGGTCGAACCCGGAAGACGAAAAACGCCGGTCTCCGCCCGGAGCTCATGACAAACGAAAAATTTTCTAAGTGCCAACGGCACTTGCGAGCGAATGTGTCCGCTCGGCGCTGGTTCCCGGGTCGAACCCGGAAGACGAAAAACGCCGGTCCTCGCCCGGAGCTCATGACAAACGAAAAATTTTCTAAGTGCCAACGGCACTTGCGAGCGAATGTGTCCGCTCGGCGCTGGTTCCCGGGTCGAACCCGGAAGACGAAAAACGCCGGTCTCCGCCCGGAGCTCATGACAAACGAAAAATTTTCCAAGTGCCAACGGCACTTGCGAGCGAATGTGTCCGCTCGGCGCTGGTTCCCGGGTCGAACCCGGAAGACGAAAAACGCCGGTCCTCGCCCGGAGCTCATGACAAACGAAAAATTTTCTAAGTGCCAACGGCACTTGCGAGCGAATGTGTCCGCTCGGCGCTGGTTCCCGGGTCGGACCCGGAAGACGAAAAACGCCGGTCTCCGCCCGGAGCTCATGACAAACGAAAAATTTTCTAAGTGCCAACGGCACTTGCGAGCGAATGTGTCCGCTCGGCGCTGGTTCCCGGGTCGAACCCGGAAGACGAAAAACGCCGGTCCTCGCCCGGAGCTCATGACAAACGAAAAATTTTCTAAGTGCCAACGGCACTTGCGAGCGAATGTGTCCGCTCGGCGCTGGTTCCCGGGTCGGACCCGGAAGACGAAAAACGCCGGTCCTCGCCTGGAGGTCCCAGCAAAATCGGCGAAAAAACGACTGTCAACTTTCGAAAAAACGGCTAAGTGTCGACTTTCGAAAAAACGGCTAAGTGTCAACTTTCGAAAAAACGGCTAAGTGTCAACTTTCGAAAAAACGACTAAGTGTCGCCTCTCTGAAAAAACGGCAGAGTGCCCACGGCTCTGCGGGGCTTGTGAGTCCGCCCCGCGCCGGTTCGGCGGTCGGCCTCAAAAAGCGAAAAATCAGCCTCTCTCCCTGGAGCTCACCAAAAATTTGTCGAAATTTTTCTAAGTTCTCCTCGAGGTACCAGGGGGTGAGGTACCCGGGCTAAGATGCAGTACCTTTTTTGGTCTTCAGGTGCGCCAGAGTACAATGAAATGGTCCCAGTAGTCAGTGTACTCATCGACTTTCCCCCCGTTTTCCAAAGCACCTCGTTTACGAGTATGGAGGAGATGGTGCTGGTCTCCCCACGGCGTCGGACACGCCGTCCTCGACAGCACAAGGTCGGATAGAAGACCTGGAAAGCGCCGTGGCACGCGCTGGAGGTGGGCACTGTGGCGAAAAAACGACTAAGTGTCAACTTTCGAAAAAACGACTAAGTGTCAACTTTCGAAAAAACGGCTAAGTGTCAACTTTCGAAAAAACGACTAAGTGTCACCTCTCTGAAAAAATGGCAAAGTGTCGCCTCTCTGAAAATTTTCTAAGTGCCCACGGCTCTGCGGGCTCGTGCATCCGAGCCGCGCCGGTTCTGCAACCGGCCTAGAATGATGAAAAATAACGGTCTCCTCCTGGAGCTCACAGCCAATTGTGGCGAAAAAGTGGCAAAGTGCCCACGGCTCTGCGGGCTCGTGCATCCGACCCGCGCCGGTTCTGCAGCCGGCCTCGAATGACGAAAAATGACGGTCTCCTCCTGGAGCTCACAGCCAACTTGGCAAAAAGTTTCTAAGTGCCCACGGCCCTGCCGAGCTTTGGCGTCCGCCCAGCGCCGGTTCCGCAGTCGGCCTCGAATGACGAAAAATGACGGTCTCCTCCTGGAGCTCACAGCCAACTTGGCAAAAAGTTTCTAAGTGCCCACGGCCCTGCCGAGCTTTGGCGTCCGCCCAGCGCCGGTTCCGCAGTCGGCCTCGAATGACGAAAAATAACGGTCTCCTCCTGGAGCTCACAGCCAACTTGGCAAAAAGTTTCTAAGTGCCCACGGCCCTGCCGAGCTTTGGCGTCCGCCCAGCGCCGGTTCCGCAGTCGGCCTCGAATGACGAAAAATAACGGTCTCCTCCTGGAGCTCACAGCCAACTTGGCAAAAAGTTTCTAAGTGCCCACGGCCCTGCCGAGCTTTGGCGTCCGCCCAGCGCCGGTTCCGCAGTCGGCCTCGAATGACGAAAAATAACGGTCTCCTCCTGGAGCTCACAGCCAACTTGGCAAAAAGTTTCTAAGTGCCCACGGCCCTGCCGAGCTTTGGCGTCCGCCCAGCGCCGGTTCCGCAGTCGGCCTCGAATGACGAAAAATAACGGTCTCCTCCTGGAGCTCACAGCCAACTTGGCAAAAAGTTTCTAAGTGTCACATCTCTGAAAAAACGGCTAAGTGTCGACTTTCGAAAAAACGGCAAAGTGTCACATCTCTGAAAAAACGGCTAAGTGTCGACTTTCGAAAAAACGGCTAAGTGTCAACTTTCGAAAAAACGGCTAAGTGTCGCCTCTCTGAAAAAACGGCAAAGTGTCAACTTTCGAAAAAACGACAGAGTGTCGCCTCTCTGAAAAAACGACTAAGTGTCGACTCTGAGAAAATGGCAAAGTGCCCACGGCTCTGCGGGCTCGTGCATCCGACCCGCGCCGGTTCCCCAGCCGGCCTGAAATAAGGCAAAACCAGCCTCTCCGCCTGGAGCTCAGAGCCAACTTGGCGAATATTTTCTAAGTGCCCACGGCTCTGCGTGGCTACGGCGTCTGCCCAGCGCCGGTTCCTGGGTCGAACCCCGAGGACGAGGAATGCCGGTCTCCGCCTGGAGGTCCCAGCTTAATCGGCGAAAATTTTCTAAGTGCCCACGGCTCTGCCGGGCTCGTGCATCCGACCCGCGCCGGTTCCCCAGCCGGCCTGAAATAAGGCAAAACCAGCCTCTCCCCCTGGAGCTCAGAGCCAATTGTGGCGAAAAAACGACTAAGTGTCAACTTTCGAAAAAACGACTAAGTGTCAACTTTCCAAAAAAACGGCTAAGTGTCGACTTTCGAAAAAACGGCTAAGTGTCAACTTTCGAAAAAACGACTAAGTGTCGCCTCCGAAAAAACGACTAAGTGTCGCCTCTCTGAAAAAACGACTAAGTGCCCACGGCTCTGCGGGGCTTGTGAGTCCGCCCCGCGCCGGTTCGGCGGTCGGCCTCAAAAAGCGAAAAATCAGCCTCTCTCCCTGGAGCTCACCAAAAATTTGTCGAAATTTTTCTAAGTTCTCCTCGAGGTACCAGGGGGTGAGGTACCCGGGCTAAGATGCAGTACCTTTTTTGGTCTTCAGGTGCGCCAGAGTACAATGAAATGGTCCCAGTAGTCAGTGTACTCATCGACTTTCCCCCCGTTTTCCAAAGCACCTCGTTTACGAGTATGGAGGAGATGGTGCTGGTCTCCCCACGGCGTCGGACACGCCGTCCTCGACAGCACAAGGTCGGATAGAAGACCTGAAAAGCGCCGTGGCACGCGCTGGAGGTGTCACTGTGGCGAAAAAGTGACTAAGTGTCAACTTTCGAAAAAACGGCTAAGTGTCAACTTTCGAAAAAACGGCTAAGTGTCAACTTTCGAAAAAACGACAAAGTGTCACCTCTCTGAAAAAACGGCAAAGTGTCAACTTTTGAAAAAAACGACTAAGTGTCAACTTTCGAAAAAACGACTAAGTGTCACCTCTCTGAAAAAATGGCAAAGTGTCAACTGCGAATGTGGTGGTGCATGGAAGGAAGTGGAGGACGGCCGCCTCCTTAAACACAGGCCGAAGAGGAGCGTCAGGGCCGGCTCCTTAAACACGGACCGAGTGTCGCCCTTAACACAGACCAAGCGGAGGACGGCCGCCTCCCTAAATACAGGCCGAACCGGAGCGCGAGGGCCGCTCCTTAAACACGGACCGAGTGTCGCCCTTAACACAGACCAAGCGGAGGACGGCCGCCTCCCTAAATACAGGCCGAACCGGAGCGCGAGGGCCGCTCCTTAAACACGGACCGAGTGTCGCCCTTAACACAGACCAAGGGGAGGACGGCCGCCTCCTTAAACACAGGCCGGAGAGGAGCGTCAGGGCCAGGCTCCTTAAACACGGACCGAGTGTCGCCCTTAACACAGACCAAGCGGAGGACGGCCGCCTCCCTAAATACAGGCCGAACCGGAGCGCGAGGGCCAGGCTCCTTAAACACGGACCGAGTGTCGCCCTTAACACAGACCAAGGGGAGGACGGCCGCCTCCTTAAACACAGGCCGGAGAGGAGCGTCAGGGCCAGGCTCCTTAAACACGGACCGAGTGTCGCCCTTAACACAGACCAAGCGGAGGACGGCCGCCTCCCTAAATACAGGCCGAACCGGAGCGCGAGGGCCAGGCTCCTTAAACACGGACCGAGTGTCGCCCTTAACACAGACCAAGGGGAGGACGGCCGCCTCCTTAAACACAGGCCGAACCGGAGCGCGAGTGTTGCTCCTTAAACACGGACCGAGTGGAGGACGGCCGCCTCCTTAAACACAGGCCGAACAAAATGACACAAAGTGTCAACTGCGAATGTTGTCCATCCAAGGAAGGAGCGTGATGCCCGGCCGGCTCCTTAAACACAGGCCGAGAGTCGCCCCGGACGGTCCGCCTCGCGGCGCCCGTCCGCTCGGATAAAATGACACAAAGTGTCAACTGCGAATGTTGTCCATCCAAGGAAGGAGCGTGATGCCCGGCCGGCTCCTTAAACACAGGCCGAGAGTCGCCCCGGACGGTCCGCCTCGCGGCGCCCGCCCGCTCGGATAAAATGACACAAAGTGTCAACTGCGAATGTTGTCCATCCAAGGAAGGAGCGTGATGCCCGGCCGGCTCCTTAAACACAGGCCGAGAGTCGCCCCGGACGGTCCGCCTCGCGGCGCCCGTCTGCTCGGATAAAATGACACAAAGTGTCAACTGCGAATGTTGTCCATCCAAGGAAGGAGCGTGATGCCCGGCCGGCTCCTTAAACACAGGCCGAGAGTCGCCCCGGACGGTCCGCCTCGCGGCGCCCGCCCGCTCGGATAAAATGACACAAAGTGTCAACTGCGAATGTTGTCCATCCAAGGAAGGAGCGTGATGCCCGGCCGGCTCCTTAAACAAAGGCCGAGAGTCGCCCCGGACGGTCCGCCTCGCGGCGCCCGCCCGCTCGGATAAAATGACACAAAGTGTCAACTACGAATGTTGTCCATCCAAGGAAGGAGCGTGATGCCCGGCCGGCTCCTTAAACACAGGCCGAGAGTCGCCCCGGACGGTCCGCCTCGCGGCGCCCGCCCGCTCGGATAAAATGACACAAAGTGTCAACTGCGAATGTTGTCCATCCAAGGAGGGAGCGTGAGGCCCGGCCGGCTCCGAAAACACAGGCCGAGAGTCGCCCCGGACGGTCCGCCTCGCGGCGCCCGTCTGCTCGGATAAAATGACACAAAGTGTCAACTGCGAATGTTGTCCATCCAACGAAGGAGCGTGATGCCCGGCCGGCTCCTTAAACACAGGCCGAGAGTCGCCCCGGACGGTCCGCCTCGCGGCGCCCGCCCGCTCGGATAAAATGACACAAAGTGTCAACTACGAATGTTGTCCATCCAAGGAGGGAGCGTGAGGCCCGGCCGGCTCCGAAAACACAGGCCGAGAGTCGCCCCGGACGGTCCGCCTCGCGGCGCCCGTCTGCTCGGATAAAATGACACAAAGTGTCAACTGCGAATGTTGTCCATCCAAGGAAGGAGCGTGATGCCCGGCCGGCTCCTTAAACACAGGCCGAGAGTCGCCCCGGACGGTCCGCCTCGCGGCGCCCGCCCGCTCGGATAAAATGACACAAAGTGTCAACTACGAATGTTGTCCATCCAAGGAAGGAGCGTGATGCCCGGCCGGCTCCTTAAACAAAGGCCGAGAGTCGCCCCGGACGGTCCGCCTCTCGAGGCGCCCGCCCGCTCGGATAAAATGAAACAACCGGTGGCTGCGCGGCGGGTGAGTGACAGAGCTTATCCGAGCGGCTGGAACTCTGCGCCGGCGTGGTCGAGCGTGAGGCCTCGGCCCTTTGGCTGCCTGGTACCTAAAACACTTCCATTGATCCAGCCACGGAGGGTGCTGGCTGGTGGCTCCATACCTCCATAGCTCCATAGCACCAGAGCTCCATAGCTCCATAGCACCAGAGCTCCATGGCTTCAGAGCTCCATAGCACCATAGCTCCATACCTCCAGAGCTCCAGGGCTCCATAGCTCCATACCTCCAGAGCTCCATACCTCCAGAGCTCCATACCTCCAGAGCTCCATAGCACCAGAGCTCCATGGCTTCAGAGCTCCATAGCACCATAGCTCCATACCTCCAGAGCTCCAGGGCTCCATAGCTCCATACCTCCAGAGCTCCATACCTCCAGAGCTCCATACCTCCAGAGCTCCATAGCACCAGAGCTCCATGGCTTCAGAGCTCCATAGCACCATAGCTCCATACCTCCAGAGCTCCAGGGCTCCATAGCCCCATACCTCCAGAGCTCCATACCTCCAGAGCTCCATACCTCCAGAGCTCCATAGCACCAGAGCTCCATGGCTTCAGAGCTCCATAGCACCATAGCTCCATACCTCCAGAGCTCCAGGGCTCCATAGCTCCATACCTCCAGAGCTCCATACCTCCAGAGCTCCAGAGCTCCATAGCACCAGAGCTCCATGGCTTCAGAGCTCCATAGCACCATAGCTCCATACCTCCAGAGCTCCAGGGCTCCATAGCTCCATACCTCCAGAGCTCCATACCTCCAGAGCTCCAGAGCTCCATAGCACCAGAGCTCCATGGCTTCAGAGCTCCATAGCACCATAGCTCCATACCTCCAGAGCTCCAGGGCTCCATAGCTCCATACCTCCAGAGCTCCATACCTCCAGAGCTCCAGAGCTCCATACCTCCATAGCTCCATAGCTCCATACTTCCATAGCTCCATAGCTCCAGAGCTCCATAGCTCCATACTTCCATAGCTCCATAGCTCCATACTTCCATAGCTCCATAGCTCCATAGCTCCAGGCACGGAGGGTGCTGGAGCTCCACACTTCCATAGGCACGGAGGGTGCTGGAGCTCCACACTTCCATAGGCACGGAGGGTGCTGGAGCTCCACACTTCCATAGGCACGGAGGGTGCTGGAGCTCCACACTTCCATAGGCACGGAGGGTGCTGGAGCTCCACACTTCCATAGGCAGGGAGGGTGCTGGAGCTCCACACTTCCATAGGCACGGAGGGTGCTGGAGCTCCACACTTCCATAGGCACGGAGGGTGCTGGAGCTCCACACTTCCATAGGCAGGGAGGGTGCTGGAGCTCCACACTTCCATAGGCAGGGAGGGTGCTGGAGCTCCACACTTCCATAGGCAGGGAGGGTGCTGGAGCTCCACACTTCCATAGGCAGGGAGGGTGCTGGAGCTCCACACTTCCATAGGCAGGGAGGGTGCTGGAGCTCCACACTTCAATAGGCAGGGAGGGTGCTGGAGCTCCACACTTCCATAGGCAGGGAGGGTGCTGGAGCTCCACACTTCCATAGGCAGGGAGGGTGCTGGAGCTCCACACTTCCATAGGCAGGGAGGGTGCTGGAGCTCCACACTTCCATAGGCAGGGAGGGTGCTGGAGCTCCACACTTCCATAGGCAGGGAGGGTGCTGGAGCTCCACACTTCCATAGGCAGGGAGGGTGCTGGAGCTCCACACTTCCATAGGCACGGAGGGTGCTGGAGCTCCACACTTCCATAGGCAGGGAGGGTGCTGGAGCTCCACACTTCCATAGGCAGGGAGGGTGCTGGAGCTCCACACTTCCATAGGCACGGAGGGTGCTGGAGCTCCACACTTCCATAGCTCCAGGCACGGAGGGTGCTGGCACATCCACACTTCCAGCCACGGAGCATGCTGGCACTTCCACCTTGCTTGCTAAGTCGGCGTGATCTTGCCCAAAAAGTCCCTCCCGAGCTCCAGCTGGAAGTGTAAAAAGAACCGGGCTGGATAAAAAAAAGAACCGGGCTGGATCAAAAAAGAACCGGGCGACCCGTTAAAATTGCTTAGCCGAGGTCCTGGAAGCCTAACCCGGCGTGATCTTGTGCAAATAGCCGCTGCCGAGCTCCAGCTGGAAGTGTAAAAAGAACCGGGCTGGATAAAAAAAAGAACCGGGCGGCCCGTTAAAATTGCTTAGCCGAGGTCCTGGAAGCCTAACCCGGCGTGATCTTGTGCAAAAAGCCGCTCCCGAGCTCCAGCTGGAAGTGTAAAAAGAACCGGGCTGGATAAAAAAAAGAACCGGGCTGGATCAAAAAAGAACCGGGCGACCCGTTAAAATTGCTTAGCCGAGGTCCTGGAAGCCTAACACGGCGTGATCTTGTGCAAAAAGCCGCTCCCGAGCTCCAGCTGGAAGTGTAAAAAGAACCGGGCTGGATAAAAAAAGAACCGGGCTGGATCAAAAAAGAACCGGGCGACCCGTTAAAATTGCTTAGCCGAGGTCCTGGAAGCCTAACACGGCGTGATCTTGCCCGAAAGTCGGCCTCTATACTTCCATTTTAGGTACCAGAGATGGTCTCCCCACGGCGTCGGACACGCCGTCCTCGACAGCACAAGGTCGGATAGAAGACCTGGAAAGCGCCGTGGCACGCGCTGGAGGTGGGCACTGTGGCGAAAAAACGACTAAGTGTCAACTTTCGAAAAAACGACTAAGTGTCAACTTTCGAAAAAACGGCTAAGTGTCAACTTTCGAAAAAACGACTAAGTGTCACCTCTCTGAAAAAATGGCAAAGTGTCGCCTCTCTGAAAATTTTCTAAGTGCCCACGGCTCTGCGGGCTCGTGCATCCGAGCCGCGCCGGTTCTGCAACCGGCCTAGAATGATGAAAAATAACGGTCTCCTCCTGGAGCTCACAGCCAATTGTGGCGAAAAAGTGGCAAAGTGCCCACGGCTCTGCGGGCTCGTGCATCCGACCCGCGCCGGTTCTGCAGCCGGCCTCGAATGACGAAAAATGACGGTCTCCTCCTGGAGCTCACAGCCAACTTGGCAAAAAGTTTCTAAGTGCCCACGGCCCTGCCGAGCTTTGGCGTCCGCCCAGCGCCGGTTCCGCAGTCGGCCTCGAATGACGAAAAATGACGGTCTCCTCCTGGAGCTCACAGCCAACTTGGCAAAAAGTTTCTAAGTGCCCACGGCCCTGCCGAGCTTTGGCGTCCGCCCAGCGCCGGTTCCGCAGTCGGCCTCGAATGACGAAAAATAACGGTCTCCTCCTGGAGCTCACAGCCAACTTGGCAAAAAGTTTCTAAGTGCCCACGGCCCTGCCGAGCTTTGGCGTCCGCCCAGCGCCGGTTCCGCAGTCGGCCTCGAATGACGAAAAATAACGGTCTCCTCCTGGAGCTCACAGCCAACTTGGCAAAAAGTTTCTAAGTGCCCACGGCCCTGCCGAGCTTTGGCGTCCGCCCAGCGCCGGTTCCGCAGTCGGCCTCGAATGACGAAAAATAACGGTCTCCTCCTGGAGCTCACAGCCAACTTGGCAAAAAGTTTCTAAGTGCCCACGGCCCTGCCGAGCTTTGGCGTCCGCCCAGCGCCGGTTCCGCAGTCGGCCTCGAATGACGAAAAATAACGGTCTCCTCCTGGAGCTCACAGCCAACTTGGCAAAAAGTTTCTAAGTGTCACATCTCTGAAAAAACGGCTAAGTGTCGACTTTCGAAAAAACGGCAAAGTGTCACATCTCTGAAAAAACGGCTAAGTGTCGACTTTCGAAAAAACGGCTAAGTGTCAACTTTCGAAAAAACGGCTAAGTGTCGCCTCTCTGAAAAAACGGCAAAGTGTCAACTTTCGAAAAAACGACAGAGTGTCGCCTCTCTGAAAAAACGACTAAGTGTCGACTCTGAGAAAATGGCAAAGTGCCCACGGCTCTGCGGGCTCGTGCATCCGACCCGCGCCGGTTCCCCAGCCGGCCTGAAATAAGGCAAAACCAGCCTCTCCGCCTGGAGCTCAGAGCCAACTTGGCGAATATTTTCTAAGTGCCCACGGCTCTGCGTGGCTACGGCGTCTGCCCAGCGCCGGTTCCTGGGTCGAACCCCGAGGACGAGGAATGCCGGTCTCCGCCTGGAGGTCCCAGCTTAATCGGCGAAAATTTTCTAAGTGCCCACGGCTCTGCCGGGCTCGTGCATCCGACCCGCGCCGGTTCCCCAGCCGGCCTGAAATAAGGCAAAACCAGCCTCTCCCCCTGGAGCTCAGAGCCAATTGTGGCGAAAAAACGACTAAGTGTCAACTTTCGAAAAAACGACTAAGTGTCAACTTTCCAAAAAAACGGCTAAGTGTCGACTTTCGAAAAAACGGCTAAGTGTCAACTTTCGAAAAAACGACTAAGTGTCGCCTCCGAAAAAACGACTAAGTGTCGCCTCTCTGAAAAAACGACTAAGTGCCCACGGCTCTGCGGGGCTTGTGAGTCCGCCCCGCGCCGGTTCGGCGGTCGGCCTCAAAAAGCGAAAAATCAGCCTCTCTCCCTGGAGCTCACCAAAAATTTGTCGAAATTTTTCTAAGTTCTCCTCGAGGTACCAGGGGGTGAGGTACCCGGGCTAAGATGCAGTACCTTTTTTGGTCTTCAGGTGCGCCAGAGTACAATGAAATGGTCCCAGTAGTCAGTGTACTCATCGACTTTCCCCCCGTTTTCCAAAGCACCTCGTTTACGAGTATGGAGGAGATGGTGCTGGTCTCCCCACGGCGTCGGACACGCCGTCCTCGACAGCACAAGGTCGGATAGAAGACCTGAAAAGCGCCGTGGCACGCGCTGGAGGTGTCACTGTGGCGAAAAAGTGACTAAGTGTCAACTTTCGAAAAAACGGCTAAGTGTCAACTTTCGAAAAAACGGCTAAGTGTCAACTTTCGAAAAAACGACAAAGTGTCACCTCTCTGAAAAAACGGCAAAGTGTCAACTTTTGAAAAAAACGACTAAGTGTCAACTTTCGAAAAAACGACTAAGTGTCACCTCTCTGAAAAAATGGCAAAGTGTCAACTGCGAATGTGGTGGTGCATGGAAGGAAGTGGAGGACGGCCGCCTCCTTAAACACAGGCCGAAGAGGAGCGTCAGGGCCGGCTCCTTAAACACGGACCGAGTGTCGCCCTTAACACAGACCAAGCGGAGGACGGCCGCCTCCCTAAATACAGGCCGAACCGGAGCGCGAGGGCCGCTCCTTAAACACGGACCGAGTGTCGCCCTTAACACAGACCAAGCGGAGGACGGCCGCCTCCCTAAATACAGGCCGAACCGGAGCGCGAGGGCCGCTCCTTAAACACGGACCGAGTGTCGCCCTTAACACAGACCAAGGGGAGGACGGCCGCCTCCTTAAACACAGGCCGGAGAGGAGCGTCAGGGCCAGGCTCCTTAAACACGGACCGAGTGTCGCCCTTAACACAGACCAAGCGGAGGACGGCCGCCTCCCTAAATACAGGCCGAACCGGAGCGCGAGGGCCAGGCTCCTTAAACACGGACCGAGTGTCGCCCTTAACACAGACCAAGGGGAGGACGGCCGCCTCCTTAAACACAGGCCGGAGAGGAGCGTCAGGGCCAGGCTCCTTAAACACGGACCGAGTGTCGCCCTTAACACAGACCAAGCGGAGGACGGCCGCCTCCCTAAATACAGGCCGAACCGGAGCGCGAGGGCCAGGCTCCTTAAACACGGACCGAGTGTCGCCCTTAACACAGACCAAGGGGAGGACGGCCGCCTCCTTAAACACAGGCCGAACCGGAGCGCGAGTGTTGCTCCTTAAACACGGACCGAGTGGAGGACGGCCGCCTCCTTAAACACAGGCCGAACAAAATGACACAAAGTGTCAACTGCGAATGTTGTCCATCCAAGGAAGGAGCGTGATGCCCGGCCGGCTCCTTAAACACAGGCCGAGAGTCGCCCCGGACGGTCCGCCTCGCGGCGCCCGTCCGCTCGGATAAAATGACACAAAGTGTCAACTGCGAATGTTGTCCATCCAAGGAAGGAGCGTGATGCCCGGCCGGCTCCTTAAACACAGGCCGAGAGTCGCCCCGGACGGTCCGCCTCGCGGCGCCCGCCCGCTCGGATAAAATGACACAAAGTGTCAACTGCGAATGTTGTCCATCCAAGGAAGGAGCGTGATGCCCGGCCGGCTCCTTAAACACAGGCCGAGAGTCGCCCCGGACGGTCCGCCTCGCGGCGCCCGTCTGCTCGGATAAAATGACACAAAGTGTCAACTGCGAATGTTGTCCATCCAAGGAAGGAGCGTGATGCCCGGCCGGCTCCTTAAACACAGGCCGAGAGTCGCCCCGGACGGTCCGCCTCGCGGCGCCCGCCCGCTCGGATAAAATGACACAAAGTGTCAACTGCGAATGTTGTCCATCCAAGGAAGGAGCGTGATGCCCGGCCGGCTCCTTAAACAAAGGCCGAGAGTCGCCCCGGACGGTCCGCCTCGCGGCGCCCGCCCGCTCGGATAAAATGACACAAAGTGTCAACTACGAATGTTGTCCATCCAAGGAAGGAGCGTGATGCCCGGCCGGCTCCTTAAACACAGGCCGAGAGTCGCCCCGGACGGTCCGCCTCGCGGCGCCCGCCCGCTCGGATAAAATGACACAAAGTGTCAACTGCGAATGTTGTCCATCCAAGGAGGGAGCGTGAGGCCCGGCCGGCTCCGAAAACACAGGCCGAGAGTCGCCCCGGACGGTCCGCCTCGCGGCGCCCGTCTGCTCGGATAAAATGACACAAAGTGTCAACTGCGAATGTTGTCCATCCAACGAAGGAGCGTGATGCCCGGCCGGCTCCTTAAACACAGGCCGAGAGTCGCCCCGGACGGTCCGCCTCGCGGCGCCCGCCCGCTCGGATAAAATGACACAAAGTGTCAACTACGAATGTTGTCCATCCAAGGAGGGAGCGTGAGGCCCGGCCGGCTCCGAAAACACAGGCCGAGAGTCGCCCCGGACGGTCCGCCTCGCGGCGCCCGTCTGCTCGGATAAAATGACACAAAGTGTCAACTGCGAATGTTGTCCATCCAAGGAAGGAGCGTGATGCCCGGCCGGCTCCTTAAACACAGGCCGAGAGTCGCCCCGGACGGTCCGCCTCGCGGCGCCCGCCCGCTCGGATAAAATGACACAAAGTGTCAACTACGAATGTTGTCCATCCAAGGAAGGAGCGTGATGCCCGGCCGGCTCCTTAAACAAAGGCCGAGAGTCGCCCCGGACGGTCCGCCTCTCGAGGCGCCCGCCCGCTCGGATAAAATGAAACAAAGTGTCAACTACGAATGTTGGCGCTCCCCGCGCCGCCCCGCAGGCCCCGGCGCGACCGTACTGCGGCGAGACCGAGACGACCCGGAAAAAGCATCCATCCCACCTAGCCACGATCCACGGAGGCCGAGCGAGCGGCTGAGTGTCGGGCGCCGCGCGTGCGAGCGTCCGCCGGCCGCGCCGGTCCTTCTGCGAATGACGTTTCTCAAACCCTCCGGCTTGATAGCGGCGGCACCACGGGAAGCCGTCCACACACACCGTCCGACCTCTATCCGAAAAGCCTTCCCGACCAACCGCGGTCGCGGGGGCGTCTGTCGCTCCGCATCGGGGGGGCGTATGGCTTCCGCGCTACGCGCTGCGGGCTCGGGGGGGCCGCAACGGCTGAGTCTGACTCGGCCGGGGCGCAGCTTCCCTCCCGGCAGTCAGCAATAGTGCCGATCGCGCCTGCCACCAGCCCCCTCCCCGACGGGTTCGTCGGCGCCGGCTGGCCACCGTCCGCCTTCGTTCCCCGAGGGTTCCCAACCAGCGCCGATCCAACTCCGCATCCTGGCCGCACGCAGTGCGTGCCTCGCGCGGGTAAGTCGCCGGCGCAGCGCCGCAGCTCCCGACCCCCGCGTACGGGAATAGTTGAGGGCCTCAGCGGGCCGCACCGACCGAGTCCGACTCGGGCCGGGGCGCAGATTCCCGCCTGGGTGACCGAACGTTCTCTGCTCGGGCCGGAGGGCCGACGCCCGTCCCCCCCCGTCGTCCCCCCCGGACCGCCTCCGAGGCCACTTCGCACGGCTCATCCTCGGCCCCCTACCAATGCTTAATCGATGGGGCCGCCCGGCCGGATTCGCGCCCCCCTGTCCACCGCCAGTCTCCCCAGACTAACCCGAGTTACCGCCCAGCTCGCCTAACCTTGCACTCGCTCTGCCAAACGGTCGTGTAGTCGGCGGGCCGTCCTACGGGTCGCCCTCCGGCCCCAAACGCGCGGCGGGATAGCGGCAAGGCGGCGGCGGCGGCCAGCGGCGTCGGGGCGCTCGCACCGGAGAAGAGGCGTCTTACGAGGCCGGGCGCAGCTCCCTCTCGTTTACTTGCTGAGTAGCGGCGCTCGAAGGTTCCGCGGCGAGCGCGGCTCAACCCACCGAACGTCCCCCTGCAGCGGGCTCCATCGAAGGGCCGTCCCGCCGGATTCGCACCACCCTGTCCACCGCAAAGTCGTCCAACCGACTGCACGAGTTACCGCCCGGTTCGCCTAACCTTGCATCGCCCCGCCAAACGAGCGAGTTGCCGGCCGTCCTACGGGTCGCGCACCGGCCCCACACGTGCGGAGGGCTAGCGGCAAGGCGGCGGCGGCGGTCAGCGGCGTCGGGGTCAAACTCAGCACCGGACAGGGGGTGTCTTACGAGGCCGGGCGCAGCTCCTCTCGTTTAGGGGTCCGCGAGGGTCGCGTTCGAGGTTCCGCGTCCTCGGCTTCGGCTGCGCCGGGTCCAGCCCGATCCATCTCACCCCGCGGCAGCCTCAGACCACCTAGAGCCCCCGCGAACCGCGGCCGGCGTCCGGAAAACAGTCGCGCGAGCCCCCGCTCCGGCGGGCCGGCGAGCGAGAGGCGCTACCCAGCCACCCTCTCTCCTACCTGGTTGATCCTGCCAGTAGCATATGCTTGTCTCAAAGATTAAGCCATGCAAGTCTAAGTGCACACGGCCCGTACAGCGAAACTGCGAATGGCTCATTAAATCAGTTATGGTTCCTTTGATCGCTCCTCAGTTACTTGGATAACTGTGGCAATTCTAGAGCTAATACATGCAAACGGGCGCCGACCTCCGGGGACGCGTGCATTTATCAGACCCAAAACCCACGCGGTGCCCGGGCGCGCGGGCCCAGGGGTCGCGCCGGCGTTCACGCGCCGCGCCGCGGCCCTCCGCGCGTCCGGCCCGGCCTCCCTTGGTGATCCTCGATAACTTCCAGCCGATCGCCGGCCCTCCGCGGCGGCGACGTCTCATTCGAATGTCTGCCCTATCACCTCCGACAGGGAGGCAGCCTATCAGGTCTAAATGACTTGCATACGACCTGATTCTGGGTCAGGGTCTCGTAAGTAGCAGAGCAGCTACATCGCTGCGATCTATTGAGAGTCAGCCCTCGATCCAACCTTTTGTCGGCCGGTGTCACCTCCGGGGGCCGGTCGGCATCCCCCCTCCGGGGTGGGCCGCTACCAGGGGCGTCATCGGACTTTGAAGAAATTACGCCGCGGCGGAAGACAGCGGGCGCGCCCGGGGATGAGGCAGCATCCCTGGGCCGCGGAGGGGAGGAGGCAGCCTCCCCGGGGCGGAACTTAGTCTCCGTAGAATGACGGCGGGCGTGCGTAAAGGGCGCGTCCGGGGATGAGGCAGCATCCCCGGGCCGCGGAGGGGAGGAGGCAGCCTCCCCGGGGCGGAACTTAGTCTCCGTAGAATGACGGCGGGCGTGCGTAAAGGGCGCGCCCGGGGATAGCCCATTCATTTACAACGGCGTGTCCGCCAGGCGGCGACATTTCCCCGTTACCGGTGGCTGCGCGGCGGGTGAGTGACAGAGCTTATCCGAGCGGCTGGAACTCTGCGCCGGCGTGGTCGAGCGTGAGGCCTCGGCCCTTTGGCTGCCTGGTACCTAAACACTTCCATTGATCCAGCCACGGAGGGTGCTGGCTGGTGGCTCCATACCTCCAGAGCTCCATACTTCCATAGCTGCAGAGCTCCATAGCTCCATACCTCCATACCTCCAGAGCTCCATACTTCCATAGCTCTATACTTCCATAGCTCCATAGCACCAGAGCTCCATACCTCCAGAGCTCCATAGCACCAGAGCTCCATAGCTCCATAGCACCAGAGCTCCATAGCTCCATAGCACCAGAGCTCCATACCTCCAGAGCTCCAGAGCTCCATAGCACCAGAGCTCCATAGCTCCATAGCACCAGAGCTCCATAGCTCCATAGCACCAGAGCTCCATAGCTCCATAGCTCCATAGCACCAGAGCTCCATAGCTCCATAGCACCAGAGCTCCATAGCTCCATAGCACCAGAGCTCCATACTTCCATAGCTCCAGGGCTCCATAGCTCCAGGGCTCCATAGCTCCATACCTCCATAGCTCCATAGCTCCATACTTCCAGAGCTCCATAGCTCCATACTTCCATAGCTCCATAGCTCCATACTTCCATAGCACCAGAGCTCCATACTTCCATAGCACCAGAGCTCCAGAGCTCCAGAGCTCCAGCCTGGGTGGCTGGTGGCTCCATAGCTCCATACTTCCATAGCTCTAAGTCAGAGAGTTGGCGAAAATTGCACTAAGGGCGAAAGCCCATTCATTTACAACGGCGTGTCCACAAGGCGGCGACATTTCCCCGTTACCGGTGGCTGCGCGGCGGGTGAGTGACAGAGCTTATCCGAGCGGCTGGAACTCTGCGCCGGCGTGGTCGAGCGTGAGGCCTCGGCCCTTTGGCTGCCTGGTACCTAAAACACTTCCATTGATCCAGCCACGGAGGGTGCTGGCTGGTGGCTCCATACCTCCATAGCTCCATAGCACCAGAGCTCCATAGCTCCATAGCACCAGAGCTCCATGGCTTCAGAGCTCCATAGCACCATAGCTCCATACCTCCAGAGCTCCAGGGCTCCATAGCTCCATACCTCCAGAGCTCCATACCTCCAGAGCTCCATACCTCCAGAGCTCCATAGCACCAGAGCTCCATGGCTTCAGAGCTCCATAGCACCATAGCTCCATACCTCCAGAGCTCCAGGGCTCCATAGCTCCATACCTCCAGAGCTCCATACCTCCAGAGCTCCATACCTCCAGAGCTCCATAGCACCAGAGCTCCATGGCTTCAGAGCTCCATAGCACCATAGCTCCATACCTCCAGAGCTCCAGGGCTCCATAGCTCCATACCTCCAGAGCTCCATACCTCCAGAGCTCCATACCTCCAGAGCTCCAGAGCTCCATAGCACCAGAGCTCCATGGCTTCAGAGCTCCATAGCACCATAGCTCCATACCTCCAGAGCTCCAGGGCTCCATAGCTCCATACCTCCAGAGCTCCATACCTCCAGAGCTCCAGAGCTCCATAGCACCAGAGCTCCATGGCTTCAGAGCTCCATAGCACCATAGCTCCATACCTCCAGAGCTCCAGGGCTCCATAGCTCCATACCTCCAGAGCTCCATACCTCCAGAGCTCCAGAGCTCCATAGCACCAGAGCTCCATGGCTTCAGAGCTCCATAGCACCATAGCTCCATACCTCCAGAGCTCCAGGGCTCCAAAGCTCCATACCTCCAGAGCTCCATACCTCCAGAGCTCCATACCTCCAGAGCTCCATAGCTCCATAGCACCAGAGCTCCATAGCTCCATAGCACCAGAGCTCCATAGCACCAGAGCTCCATAGCACCAGAGCTCCATAGCTCCATAGCACCAGAGCTCCATAGCTCCATAGCACCAGAGCTCCATAGCTCCATAGCACCAGAGCTCCATACTTCCAGAGCTCCAAAGCTCCATAGCTCCATAGCACCAGAGCTCCATAGCTCCATAGCACCAGAGCTCCATAGCTCCATAGCACCAGAGCTCCATACTTCCATAGCTCCATAGCTCCATACCTCCAGAGCTCCATAGCTCCATAGCTCCATACCTCCAGAGCTCCATAGCTCCATAGCTCCATAGCACCAGAGCTCCATAGCTCCATAGCACCAGAACTCCATACTTCCATAGCTCCAGGGCTCCATAGCTCCAGGGCTCCATAGCTCCATACCTCCAGAGCTCCATAGCTCCATACTTCCAGAGCTCCATAGCTCCATAGCACCAGAGCTCCATAGCTCCATAGCACCAGAGCTCCATAGCTCCATAGCACCAGAGCTCCATAGCTCCATAGCACCAGAGCTCCATAGCTCCATAGCTCCAGGGCTCCATAGCTCCATAGCTCCAGGGCTCCATAGCTCCATAGCTCCAGGGCTCCATAGCTCCATAGCTCCATACCTCCAGAGCTCCATACCTCCAGAGCTCCATACCTCCATAGCACCAGAGCTCCATAGCTCCAGGGCTCCAGGGCTCCATAGCTCCATACCTCCAGAGCTCCATAGCTCCATACTTCCAGAGCTCCATAGCTCCATAGCTCCATACTTCCATAGCTCCATAGCTCCATACTTCCATAGCACCTGAGCTCCATACCTCCAGAGCTCCATAGCTCCAGCCTGGGTGGCTGGTGGCTCCATAGCTCCATACTTCCATAGCTCTAAGTCAGAGAGTTGGCGAAAATTGCACTAAGTGCGAAAGCCCATTCATTTACAACGGCGTGTCCGCCAGGCGGCGACATTTCCCCGTTACCGGTGGCTGCGCGGCGGGTGAGTGACAGAGCTTATCCGAGCGGCTGGAACTCTGCGCCGGCGTGGTCGAGCGTGAGGCCTCGGCCCTTTGGCTGCCTGGTACCTAAAACACTTCCATTGATCCAGCCACGGAGGGTGCTGGCTGGTGGCTCCATACCTCCATAGCTCCATAGCACCAGAGCTCCATAGCTCCATAGCACCAGAGCTCCATGGCTTCAGAGCTCCATAGCACCATAGCTCCATACCTCCAGAGCTCCAGGGCTCCATAGCTCCATACCTCCAGAGCTCCATACCTCCAGAGCTCCATACCTCCAGAGCTCCATAGCACCAGAGCTCCATGGCTTCAGAGCTCCATAGCACCATAGCTCCATACCTCCAGAGCTCCAGGGCTCCATAGCTCCATACCTCCAGAGCTCCATACCTCCAGAGCTCCATACCTCCAGAGCTCCATAGCACCAGAGCTCCATGGCTTCAGAGCTCCATAGCACCATAGCTCCATACCTCCAGAGCTCCAGGGCTCCATAGCTCCATACCTCCAGAGCTCCATACCTCCAGAGCTCCATACCTCCAGAGCTCCATAGCACCAGAGCTCCATGGCTTCAGAGCTCCATAGCTCCATACCTCCAGAGCTCCAGGGCTCCATAGCTCCATACCTCCAGAGCTCCATACCTCCAGAGCTCCAGAGCTCCATAGCACCAGAGCTCCATGGCTTCAGAGCTCCATAGCACCATAGCTCCATACCTCCAGAGCTCCAGGGCTCCATAGCTCCATACCTCCAGAGCTCCATACCTCCAGAGCTCCATACCTCCAGAGCTCCATAGCTCCATAGCACCAGAGCTCCATAGCTCCATAGCACCAGAGCTCCATAGCACCAGAGCTCCATAGCACCAGAGCTCCATAGCTCCATAGCACCAGAGCTCCATAGCTCCATAGCACCAGAGCTCCATAGCTCCATAGCACCAGAGCTCCATACTTCCAGAGCTCCATAGCTCCATAGCACCAGAGCTCCATAGCTCCATAGCACCAGAGCTCCATGGCTTCAGAGCTCCATAGCACCATAGCTCCATACCTCCAGAGCTCCAGGGCTCCATAGCTCCATACCTCCAGAGCTCCATACCTCCAGAGCTCCATACCTCCAGAGCTCCATAGCACCAGAGCTCCATAGCTCCATAGCACCAGAGCTCCATAGCACCAGAGCTCCATAGCACCAGAGCTCCATAGCTCCATAGCACCAGAGCTCCATAGCTCCATAGCACCAGAGCTCCATACTTCCAGAGCTCCATAGCTCCATAGCTCCATAGCACCAGAGCTCCATAGCTCCATAGCACCAGAGCTCCATAGCTCCATAGCACCAGAGCTCCATACTTCCATAGCTCCATAGCTCCATACCTCCAGAGCTCCATAGCTCCATAGCTCCATACCTCCAGAGCTCCATAGCTCCAGAGCTCCATAGCTCCATAGCTCCATAGCACCAGAGCTCCATAGCTCCATAGCACCAGAGCTCCATACTTCCATAGCTCCAGGGCTCCATAGCTCCAGGGCTCCATACCTCCAGAGCTCCATAGCTCCATACTTCCAGAGCTCCATAGCTCCATACTTCCATAGCTCCATACTTCCATACCTCCATAGCTCCATACTTCCATAGCACCAGAGCTCCATACTTCCATAGCACCAGAGCTCCATACCTCCAGAGCTCCAGAGCTCCAGCCTGGGTGGCTGGTGGCTCCATAGCTCCATACTTCCATAGCTCTAAGTCAGAGAGTTGGCGAAAATTGCACTAAGTGCGAAAGCCCATTCATTTACAACGGCGTGTCCACAAGGCGGCGACATTTCCCCGTTACCGGTGGCTGCGCGGCGGGTGAGTGACAGAGCTTATCCGAGCGGCTGGAACTCTGCGCCGGCGTGGTCGAGCGTGAGGCCTCGGCCCTTTGGCTGCCTGGTACCTAAAACACTTCCATTGATCCAGCCACGGAGGGTGCTGGCTGGTGGCTCCATACCTCCATAGCTCCATAGCACCAGAGCTCCATAGCTCCATAGCACCAGAGCTCCATGGCTTCAGAGCTCCATAGCACCATAGCTCCATACCTCCAGAGCTCCAGGGCTCCATAGCTCCATACCTCCAGAGCTCCATACCTCCAGAGCTCCATACCTCCAGAGCTCCATAGCACCAGAGCTCCATGGCTTCAGAGCTCCATAGCACCATAGCTCCATACCTCCAGAGCTCCAGGGCTCCATAGCTCCATACCTCCAGAGCTCCATACCTCCAGAGCTCCATACCTCCAGAGCTCCATAGCACCAGAGCTCCATGGCTTCAGAGCTCCATAGCACCATAGCTCCATACCTCCAGAGCTCCAGGGCTCCATAGCCCCATACCTCCAGAGCTCCATACCTCCAGAGCTCCATACCTCCAGAGCTCCATAGCACCAGAGCTCCATGGCTTCAGAGCTCCATAGCACCATAGCTCCATACCTCCAGAGCTCCAGGGCTCCATAGCTCCATACCTCCAGAGCTCCATACCTCCAGAGCTCCAGAGCTCCATAGCACCAGAGCTCCATGGCTTCAGAGCTCCATAGCACCATAGCTCCATACCTCCAGAGCTCCAGGGCTCCATAGCTCCATACCTCCAGAGCTCCATACCTCCAGAGCTCCAGAGCTCCATAGCACCAGAGCTCCATGGCTTCAGAGCTCCATAGCACCATAGCTCCATACCTCCAGAGCTCCAGGGCTCCATAGCTCCATACCTCCAGAGCTCCATACCTCCAGAGCTCCAGAGCTCCATACCTCCATAGCTCCATAGCTCCATACTTCCATAGCTCCATAGCTCCAGAGCTCCATAGCTCCATACTTCCATAGCTCCATAGCTCCATACTTCCATAGCTCCATAGCTCCATAGCTCCAGGCACGGAGGGTGCTGGAGCTCCACACTTCCATAGGCACGGAGGGTGCTGGAGCTCCACACTTCCATAGGCACGGAGGGTGCTGGAGCTCCACACTTCCATAGGCACGGAGGGTGCTGGAGCTCCACACTTCCATAGGCACGGAGGGTGCTGGAGCTCCACACTTCCATAGGCAGGGAGGGTGCTGGAGCTCCACACTTCCATAGGCACGGAGGGTGCTGGAGCTCCACACTTCCATAGGCACGGAGGGTGCTGGAGCTCCACACTTCCATAGGCAGGGAGGGTGCTGGAGCTCCACACTTCCATAGGCAGGGAGGGTGCTGGAGCTCCACACTTCCATAGGCAGGGAGGGTGCTGGAGCTCCACACTTCCATAGGCAGGGAGGGTGCTGGAGCTCCACACTTCCATAGGCAGGGAGGGTGCTGGAGCTCCACACTTCAATAGGCAGGGAGGGTGCTGGAGCTCCACACTTCCATAGGCAGGGAGGGTGCTGGAGCTCCACACTTCCATAGGCAGGGAGGGTGCTGGAGCTCCACACTTCCATAGGCAGGGAGGGTGCTGGAGCTCCACACTTCCATAGGCAGGGAGGGTGCTGGAGCTCCACACTTCCATAGGCAGGGAGGGTGCTGGAGCTCCACACTTCCATAGGCAGGGAGGGTGCTGGAGCTCCACACTTCCATAGGCACGGAGGGTGCTGGAGCTCCACACTTCCATAGGCAGGGAGGGTGCTGGAGCTCCACACTTCCATAGGCAGGGAGGGTGCTGGAGCTCCACACTTCCATAGGCACGGAGGGTGCTGGAGCTCCACACTTCCATAGCTCCAGGCACGGAGGGTGCTGGCACATCCACACTTCCAGCCACGGAGCATGCTGGCACTTCCACCTTGCTTGCTAAGTCGGCGTGATCTTGCCCAAAAAGTCCCTCCCGAGCTCCAGCTGGAAGTGTAAAAAGAACCGGGCTGGATAAAAAAAAGAACCGGGCTGGATCAAAAAAGAACCGGGCGACCCGTTAAAATTGCTTAGCCGAGGTCCTGGAAGCCTAACCCGGCGTGATCTTGTGCAAATAGCCGCTGCCGAGCTCCAGCTGGAAGTGTAAAAAGAACCGGGCTGGATAAAAAAAAGAACCGGGCGGCCCGTTAAAATTGCTTAGCCGAGGTCCTGGAAGCCTAACCCGGCGTGATCTTGTGCAAAAAGCCGCTCCCGAGCTCCAGCTGGAAGTGTAAAAAGAACCGGGCTGGATAAAAAAAAGAACCGGGCTGGATCAAAAAAGAACCGGGCGACCCGTTAAAATTGCTTAGCCGAGGTCCTGGAAGCCTAACACGGCGTGATCTTGTGCAAAAAGCCGCTCCCGAGCTCCAGCTGGAAGTGTAAAAAGAACCGGGCTGGATAAAAAAAGAACCGGGCTGGATCAAAAAAGAACCGGGCGACCCGTTAAAATTGCTTAGCCGAGGTCCTGGAAGCCTAACACGGCGTGATCTTGCCCGAAAGTCGGCCTCTATACTTCCATTTTAGGTACCAGGCGCTCATAGTGTGTTGGTCCCACTAGTCAGTGTACTGGTCCCACTCGCTAGTGTACTGGTCCCCCTAGTCAGTGTACTCATCCAGTTACCCCCCGTTTTCCAAAACACAATCGGCACGTATAAGGGGGGGACTCCTGAGAGAGATGAGGTATATGCCAGCGCAACACCAATCCGCTCCGCGCTGGTTCCCATGTCGGCTACGGATGAATAAAACCAGCCTGTCCCCCCTGGAGCTCACGAGACACGGAATTTTTTCTAAGTGCCAACGGCTCTTCCGAGCAAACGTGTCCGCTCCGGCTGGTTCCCCCGTCGGCCTCGAATGACGAAAAATGCCGGTCTCCGCCCGGAGCTCATGACAAACGAAAAATTTTCTAAGTGCCAACGGCACTTGCGAGCGAATGTGTCCGCTCGGCGCTGGTTCCCGGGTCGAACCCGGAAGACGAAAAACGCCGGTCTCCGCCCGGAGCTCATGACAAACGAAAAATTTTCTAAGTGCCAACGGCACTTGCGAGCGAATGTGTCCGCTCGGCGCTGGTTCCCGGGTCGAACCCGGAAGACGAAAAACGCCGGTCCTCGCCCGGAGCTCATGACAAACGAAAAATTTTCTAAGTGCCAACGGCACTTGCGAGCGAATGTGTCCGCTCGGCGCTGGTTCCCGGGTCGAACCCGGAAGACGAAAAACGCCGGTCTCCGCCCGGAGCTCATGACAAACGAAAAATTTTCCAAGTGCCAACGGCACTTGCGAGCGAATGTGTCCGCTCGGCGCTGGTTCCCGGGTCGAACCCGGAAGACGAAAAACGCCGGTCCTCGCCCGGAGCTCATGACAAACGAAAAATTTTCTAAGTGCCAACGGCACTTGCGAGCGAATGTGTCCGCTCGGCGCTGGTTCCCGGGTCGGACCCGGAAGACGAAAAACGCCGGTCTCCGCCCGGAGCTCATGACAAACGAAAAATTTTCTAAGTGCCAACGGCACTTGCGAGCGAATGTGTCCGCTCGGCGCTGGTTCCCGGGTCGAACCCGGAAGACGAAAAACGCCGGTCCTCGCCCGGAGCTCATGACAAACGAAAAATTTTCTAAGTGCCAACGGCACTTGCGAGCGAATGTGTCCGCTCGGCGCTGGTTCCCGGGTCGGACCCGGAAGACGAAAAACGCCGGTCCTCGCCTGGAGGTCCCAGCAAAATCGGCGAAAAAACGACTGTCAACTTTCGAAAAAACGGCTAAGTGTCGACTTTCGAAAAAACGGCTAAGTGTCAACTTTCGAAAAAACGGCTAAGTGTCAACTTTCGAAAAAACGACTAAGTGTCGCCTCTCTGAAAAAACGGCAGAGTGCCCACGGCTCTGCGGGGCTTGTGAGTCCGCCCCGCGCCGGTTCGGCGGTCGGCCTCAAAAAGCGAAAAATCAGCCTCTCTCCCTGGAGCTCACCAAAAATTTGTCGAAATTTTTCTAAGTTCTCCTCGAGGTACCAGGGGGTGAGGTACCCGGGCTAAGATGCAGTACCTTTTTTGGTCTTCAGGTGCGCCAGAGTACAATGAAATGGTCCCAGTAGTCAGTGTACTCATCGACTTTCCCCCCGTTTTCCAAAGCACCTCGTTTACGAGTATGGAGGAGATGGTGCTGGTCTCCCCACGGCGTCGGACACGCCGTCCTCGACAGCACAAGGTCGGATAGAAGACCTGGAAAGCGCCGTGGCACGCGCTGGAGGTGGGCACTGTGGCGAAAAAACGACTAAGTGTCAACTTTCGAAAAAACGACTAAGTGTCAACTTTCGAAAAAACGGCTAAGTGTCAACTTTCGAAAAAACGACTAAGTGTCACCTCTCTGAAAAAATGGCAAAGTGTCGCCTCTCTGAAAATTTTCTAAGTGCCCACGGCTCTGCGGGCTCGTGCATCCGAGCCGCGCCGGTTCTGCAACCGGCCTAGAATGATGAAAAATAACGGTCTCCTCCTGGAGCTCACAGCCAATTGTGGCGAAAAAGTGGCAAAGTGCCCACGGCTCTGCGGGCTCGTGCATCCGACCCGCGCCGGTTCTGCAGCCGGCCTCGAATGACGAAAAATGACGGTCTCCTCCTGGAGCTCACAGCCAACTTGGCAAAAAGTTTCTAAGTGCCCACGGCCCTGCCGAGCTTTGGCGTCCGCCCAGCGCCGGTTCCGCAGTCGGCCTCGAATGACGAAAAATGACGGTCTCCTCCTGGAGCTCACAGCCAACTTGGCAAAAAGTTTCTAAGTGCCCACGGCCCTGCCGAGCTTTGGCGTCCGCCCAGCGCCGGTTCCGCAGTCGGCCTCGAATGACGAAAAATAACGGTCTCCTCCTGGAGCTCACAGCCAACTTGGCAAAAAGTTTCTAAGTGCCCACGGCCCTGCCGAGCTTTGGCGTCCGCCCAGCGCCGGTTCCGCAGTCGGCCTCGAATGACGAAAAATAACGGTCTCCTCCTGGAGCTCACAGCCAACGTGGCAAAAAGTTTCTAAGTGCCCACGGCCCTGCCGAGCTTTGGCGTCCGCCCAGCGCCGGTTCCGCAGTCGGCCTCGAATGACGAAAAATAACGGTCTCCTCCTGGAGCTCACAGCCAACTTGGCAAAAAGTTTCTAAGTGCCCACGGCCCTGCCGAGCTTTGGCGTCCGCCCAGCGCCGGTTCCGCAGTCGGCCTCGAATGACGAAAAATAACGGTCTCCTCCTGGAGCTCACAGCCAACTTGGCAAAAAGTTTCTAAGTGCCCACGGCCCTGCCGAGCTTTGGCGTCCGCCCAGCGCCGGTTCCGCAGTCGGCCTCGAATGACGAAAAATAACGGTCTCCTCCTGGAGCTCACAGCCAACTTGGCAAAAAGTTTCTAAGTGCCCACGGCCCTGCCGAGCTTTGGCGTCCGCCCAGCGCCGGTTCCGCAGTCGGCCTCGAATGACGAAAAATAACGGTCTCCTCCTGGAGCTCACAGCCAACTTGGCAAAAAGTTTCTAAGTGCCCACGGCCCTGCCGAGCTTTGGCGTCCGCCCAGCGCCGGTTCCGCAGTCGGCCTCGAATGACGAAAAATAACGGTCTCCTCCTGGAGCTCACAGCCAACTTGGCAAAAAGTTTCTAAGTGCCCACGGCCCTGCCGAGCTTTGGCGTCCGCCCAGCGCCGGTTCCGCAGTCGGCCTCGAATGACGAAAAATAACGGTCTCCTCCTGGAGCTCACAGCCAACTTGGCAAAAAGTTTCTAAGTGCCCACGGCCCTGCCGAGCTTTGGCGTCCGCCCAGCGCCGGTTCCGCAGTCGGCCTCGAATGACGAAAAATAACGGTCTCCTCCTGGAGCTCACAGCCAACTTGGCAAAAAGTTTCTAAGTGCCCACGGCCCTGCCGAGCTTTGGCGTCCGCCCAGCGCCGGTTCCGCAGTCGGCCTCGAATGACGAAAAATAACGGTCTCCTCCTGGAGCTCACAGCCAACTTGGCAAAAAGTTTCTAAGTGCCCACGGCCCTGCCGAGCTTTGGCGTCCGCCCAGCGCCGGTTCCGCAGTCGGCCTCGAATGACGAAAAATAACGGTCTCCTCCTGGAGCTCACAGCCAACTTGGCAAAAAGTTTCTAAGTGCCCACGGCCCTGCCGAGCTTTGGCGTCCGCCCAGCGCCGGTTCCGCAGTCGGCCTCGAATGACGAAAAATAACGGTCTCCTCCTGGAGCTCACAGCCAACTTGGCAAAAAGTTTCTAAGTGCCCACGGCCCTGCCGAGCTTTGGCGTCCGCCCAGCGCCGGTTCCGCAGTCGGCCTCGAATGACGAAAAATAACGGTCTCCTCCTGGAGCTCACAGCCAACTTGGCAAAAAGTTTCTAAGTGTCACATCTCTGAAAAAACGGCTAAGTGTCGACTTTCGAAAAAACGGCAAAGTGTCACATCTCTGAAAAAACGGCTAAGTGTCGACTTTCGAAAAAACGGCTAAGTGTCAACTTTCGAAAAAACGGCTAAGTGTCGCCTCTCTGAAAAAACGGCAAAGTGTCAACTTTCGAAAAAACGACAGAGTGTCGCCTCTCTGAAAAAACGACTAAGTGTCGACTCTGAGAAAATGGCAAAGTGCCCACGGCTCTGCGGGCTCGTGCATCCGACCCGCGCCGGTTCCCCAGCCGGCCTGAAATAAGGCAAAACCAGCCTCTCCGCCTGGAGCTCAGAGCCAACTTGGCGAATATTTTCTAAGTGCCCACGGCTCTGCGTGGCTACGGCGTCTGCCCAGCGCCGGTTCCTGGGTCGAACCCCGAGGACGAGGAATGCCGGTCTCCGCCTGGAGGTCCCAGCTTAATCGGCGAAAATTTTCTAAGTGCCCACGGCTCTGCCGGGCTCGTGCATCCGACCCGCGCCGGTTCCCCAGCCGGCCGGAAATAAGGCAAAACCAGGCTCTCCCCCTGGAGCTCAGAGCCAATTGTGGCGAAAAAACGACTAAGTGTCAACTTTCGAAAAAACGACTAAGTGTCAACTTTCCAAAAAAACGGCTAAGTGTCGACTTTCGAAAAAACGGCTAAGTGTCAACTTTCGAAAAAACGACTAAGTGTCGCCTCTGAAAAAACGACTAAGTGTCGCCTCTCTGAAAAAACGACTAAGTGCCCACGGCTCTGCGGGGCTTGTGAGTCCGCCCCGCGCCGGTTCGGCGGTCGGCCTCAAAAAGCGAAAAATCAGCCTCTCTCCCTGGAGCTCACCAAAAATTTGTCGAAATTTTTCTAAGTTCTCCTCGAGGTACCAGGGGGTGAGGTACCCGGGCTAAGGTGCAGTACCTTTTTTGGTCTTCAGGTGCGCCAGAGTACAATGAAATGGTCCCAGTAGTCAGTGTACTCATCGACTTTCCCCCCGTTT
This sequence comes from Syngnathus leptorhynchus, assembly GCF_054491065.1. Taxonomy (NCBI): domain Eukaryota; kingdom Metazoa; phylum Chordata; class Actinopteri; order Syngnathiformes; family Syngnathidae; genus Syngnathus; species Syngnathus leptorhynchus. The sequence goes on from NW_028231999.1 coordinate 754,034, forward strand.
TCCAAAGCACCCCGTTTACGAGTATGGAGGAGATGGTGCTGGTCTCCCCACGGCGTCGGACACGCCGTCCTCGACAGCACAAGGTCGGATAGAAGACCTGAAAAGCGCCGTGGCACGCGCTGGAGGTGTCACTGTGGCGAAAAAGTGACTAAGTGTCAACTTTCGAAAAAACGGCTAAGTGTCAACTTTCGAAAAAACGGCTAAGTGTCAACTTTCGAAAAAACGGCTAAGTGTCAACTTTCGAAAAAACGACTAAGTGTCGCCTCTCTGAAAAAACGGCAAAGTGTCAACTTTCGAAAAAACGACTAAGTGTCAACTTTCGAAAAAACGACTAAGTGTCACCTCTCTGAAAAAATGGCAAAGTGTCAACTGCGAATGTGGTGGTGCATGGAAGGAAGTGGAGGACGGCCGCCTCCTTAAACACAGGCCGAAGAGGAGCGTCAGGGCCGGCTCCTTAAACACGGACCGAGTGTCGCCCTTAACACAGACCAAGCGGAGGACGGCCGCCTCCCTAAATACAGGCCGAACCGGAGCGCGAGGGCCGCTCCTTAAACACGGACCGAGTGTCGCCCTTAACACAGACCAAGGGGAGGACGGCCGCCTCCTTAAACACAGGCCGGAGAGGAGCGTCAGGGCCAGGCTCCTCAAACATGGACAGAGTGTCGCCCTTAACACAGACCAAGGGGAGGACGGCCGCCTCCTTAAACACAGGCCGGAGAGGAGCGTCAGGGCCAGGCTCCTCAAACATGGACCGAGTGTCGCCCTTAACACAGACCAAGGGGAGGACGGCCGCCTCCTTAAACACAGGCCGGAGAGGAGCGTCAGGGCCAGGCTCCTCAAACATGGACCGAGTGTCGCCCTTAACACAGACCAAGGGGAGGACGGCCGCCTCCTTAAACACAGGCCGGAGAGGAGCGTCAGGGCCAGGCTCCTCAAACATGGACCGAGTGTCGCCCTTAACACAGACCAAGGGGAGGACGGCCGCCTCCTTAAACACAGGCCGGAGAGGAGCGTCAGGGCCAGGCTCCTCAAACATGGACCGAGTGTCGCCCTTAACACAGACCAAGGGGAGGACGGCCGCCTCCTTAAACACAGGCCGGAGAGGAGCGTCAGGGCCAGGCTCCTCAAACATGGACCGAGTGTCGCCCTTAACACAGACCAAGGGGAGGACGGCCGCCTCCTTAAACACAGGCCGGAGAGGAGCGTCAGGGCCAGGCTCCTCAAACATGGACCGAGTGTCGCCCTTAACACAGACCAAGGGGAGGACGGCCGCCTCCTTAAACACAGGCCGGAGAGGAGCGTCAGGGCCAGGCTCCTCAAACATGGACCGAGTGTCGCCCTTAACACAGACCAAGGGGAGGACGGCCGCCTCCTTAAACACAGGCCGGAGAGGAGCGTCAGGGCCAGGCTCCTCAAACATGGACCGAGTGTCGCCCTTAACACAGACCAAGGGGAGGACGGCCGCCTCCTTAAACACAGGCCGGAGAGGAGCGTCAGGGCCAGGCTCCTCAAACATGGACAGAGTGTCGCCCTTAACACAGACCAAGGGGAGGACGGCCGCCTCCTTAAACACAGGCCGGAGAGGAGCGTCAGGGCCAGGCTCCTCAAACATGGACCGAGTGTCGCCCTTAACACAGACCAAGGGGAGGACGGCCGCCTCCTTAAACACAGGCCGGAGAGGAGCGTCAGGGCCAGGCTCCTCAAACATGGACCGAGTGTCGCCCTTAACACAGACCAAGCGGAGGACGGCCGCCTCCCTAAATACAGGCCGAACCGGAGCGCGAGTGTCGCTCCTTAAACACGAACCGAGTGGAGGACGGCCGCCTCCTTAAACACAGGCCGAACAAAATGACACAAAGTGTCAACTGGGAATGTTGTCCATCCAAGGAAGGAGCGTGATGCCCGGCCGGCTCCTTAAACACAGGCCGAGAGTCGCCCCGGACGGTCCGCCTCGCGGCGCCCGTCTGCTCGGATAAAATGACACAAAGTGTCAACTACGAATGTTGTCCATCCAAGGAGGGAGCGTGATGCCCGGCCGGCTCCGAAAACACAGGCCGAGAGTCGCCCCGGACGGTCCGCCTCGCGGCGCCCGTCTGCTCGGATAAAATGACACAAAGTGTCAACTGCGAATGTTGTCCATCCAAGGAAGGAGCGTGATGCCCGGCCGGCTCCTTAAACACAGGCCGAGAGTCGCCCCGGACGGTCCGCCTCGCGGCGCCCGCCCGCTCGGATAAAATGACACAAAGTGTCAACTACGAATGTTGTCCATCCAAGGAAGGAGCGTGATGCCCGGCCGGCTCCTTAAACACAGGCCGAGAGTCGCCCCGGACGGTCGCCTCGCGGCGCCCGTCTGCTCGGATAAAATGACACAAAGTGTCAACTACGAATGTTGTCCATCCAAGGAGGGAGCGTGATGCCCGGCCGGCTCCGAAAACACAGGCCGAGAGTCGCCCCGGACGGTCCGCCTCGCGGCGCCCGTCTGCTCGGATAAAATGACACAAAGTGTCAACTGCGAATGTTGTCCATCCAAGGAAGGAGCGTGATGCCCGGCCGGCTCCTTAAACACAGGCCGAGAGTCGCCCCGGACGGTCCGCCTCGCGGCGCCCGCCCGCTCGGATAAAATGACACAAAGTGTCAACTACGAATGTTGTCCATCCAAGGAGGGAGCGTGAGGCCCGGCCGGCTCCGAAAACACAGGCCGAGAGTCGCCCCGGACGGTCCGCCTCTCGAGGCGCCCGCCCGCTCGGATAAAATGACACAAAGTGTCAACTACGAATGTTGTCCATCCAAAGAGGGAGCGTGATGCCCGGCCGGCTCCGAAAACACAGGCCGAGATTCGACCCCGGACGGGCCGTCTTCTCCCGGCGCCCGCCCGTGTACGCCCCCCATCCCCGGTCGCCCGTCTGCTCCCGGCGGGCCTCCGAGTACCCCCTCACCCAACTGACCGACTGGCACTCATGACCCGCCTTGGTAGGGCCTCCATCGGCCTCGGCTCGTCCGACGTCGGGTGGACGGTTCCTACCCACTGCGGGTCGCACTCTAGCGCCCCGGCCGCCGCGTGAGCGTGCGCTCCCCGCGCCGCCCCGCAGGCCCCGGCGCGACCGTACTGCGGCGAGACCGAGACGACCCGGTTTGGCATCCATCCCACCTAGCCACGATCCACGGAGGCCGAGCGAGCGGCTGAGTGTCGGGCGCCGCGCGTGCGAGCGTCCGCCGGCCGCGCCGGTCCTTCCGCGAATGTCGTTTCTCAAACCCTCCGGCTTGATAGCGGCGGCACCACGGGAAGCCGTCCACACACACCGTCCGACCTCTATCCGAAAAGCCTTCCCGACCAACCGCGGTCGCGGGGGCGTCTGTCGCTCCGCATCGGGGGGGCGTATGGCTTCCGCGCTACGCGCTGCGGGCTCGGGGGGGCCGCAACGGCTGAGTCTGACTCGGCCGGGGCGCAGCTTCCCTCCCGGCAGTCA